>NW_009206454.1:0-501 GCF_000690835.1 Fulmarus glacialis | reverse complement strand
GTCGCGGACCTGGCGGGCCGGGACACAGGTCGCTCTGTCATCGCACAAGAAGCCTGTCCGGTTATTGGAGGCTGCACAGAAGCGGTTCACTGAAAGGAAAGCAAGAAATAACTTTATTTTCCAACATTTTCATGGTATGAGGAACAGATCAAGGTGAAGAAAGGGGGATTTCCAAAATTCATTTGTTGTTCTGGAAATAACCGGGGGTCAGGATTAATCTCTGGTAGGTTCATGGCAGAGTCTGAAAACTGTATCAGTAGCCTGAAGCATGACTGTGCCACCCGGAATTACCGCAGCCCTGTGGAGCAGGACACCGGAGCCGAGGAATGGCTGGTGGTGACTCGGGCTGTGCAAGGCTGGCACAGCCGGTCCCTTTCCTTCCTCCCGGTCTCTGCTGGGAAGCACCACTTCACGCATGGCGATGGACATGAAGGCTCTTCTCACGCAACATCATTTTGCGCCTCCCTTACCAAAAAAAATAACAACTCTTGGGATACCAAC
>NW_009206453.1:0-9996 GCF_000690835.1 Fulmarus glacialis | reverse complement strand
GACCTTTAAAGGTCCCTCCAACCCAAACTGTTCTATAATTCTATAGGCCAATCCAGCTTTTCCCCACCCCCACTCCCTTCTTTTTTTTCTCCACTGGAAACTACTTTTAGAGCAGCTTTCATCTGCCAGCCCGTGGAGGCTTTCATCCAGTGGCAAACCCTGGCACTCAGATATGTCATTGACTGTAGGCTGAATGCTTTGCAAGTGCGTGGCATTTAAAAGGAAAATCAAGGTCACGTAGAACCCTTTGGAGGAAAGGGGAAATGCAGCCACCTTGGGAGGCCCATTTAGTCCAAGGATGCTTCTGTTAGCTTCCTGCCCTGCCTTGGAAGGACACAATAAGCAGGGGAGAGTGTTGTTTCTAGATCTTTTGTTTTTAATCTGTCCCAGCAAATTGGAGTTTTTCCCTCTGGAAAACTAATCTTGTTCTAATAGCATTTTAATGTTGTGCTGCTTTAGCAGCTGGAAATCCTCCTGGTTTGCCTGCTCTAAGGAAAAGCTGGAGACAATTTCACCTTCATAGTCTTGCTGACCAAAGTTTCCTCCACAAGCATAGTGAGTAGGGATGCCAAAGGAGAGCCCAGACCCTAAAATAAAGAGGATATATTTTCCTTTAATAGCTCACGCTGGTGGGAGAAACCATTTATTACTCTCTGTGAAATGTGTTACCATGTGAAGAGGAACAATATGCTGGTGTTCTAAACTAAGCTTTAGCTGTTGCTGGGTAGTGCTTGCACCCAGGGGTGGGCGGGGGAGCACAGCCGGGGTGGTGGACCCAGCTGGCCAATGGGGTATTCTATACCATGTGACATCATGCTCGGTATAAAAACCAGGTGGGGGAGGGGGCTCGCCCCCCATTCGTGACACATGGTCGGCGGTCGGTGAGCTGTTGTATTGTGTATCGCCTGCTTTGTATATTCTGTTTTTGTTGTTGTTCTTTATTACTGTTCTACTTTGGTTTTTTTAATTATTAAACTGTTTTATCTCAACCCAGGAGCTTTCCTACTTGTGCCCTCCCAATTCTCTCCCCCATCCCACCGGAGGGGTGAGTGAGCGAGCGGCTGCGTGGGGTTTATTTGCTGGCTGGGGTTAAACCACGACACATTGTCAGTGTCGCAGTTCACCACCAGTCAGTTACGTTAATAAATTGAGATAAAAATGAGATTTTTATCTTGCTTATCCTGTGATATAGGATATAAAAACTCACTCACTTTAGATTTTGATATTGTGTTGCCTTTCCAGCCATATCTTTAACACTTTCCAAAATCTTGTTAACAAACTCTTGTCCTGCCACACTCATCTTAGTAAGTCTCATTACATTGCGCTTTAAGTCTTCCATTTTTTTCCATCTACATTTGCCTTTGCAGTTCCTCAGAACACAGGATACACAACAAAAACTTGCCCGTATTTTTGTTATTTAATTTATTAGGAATCATTTTCTTCTGTTTTATAAGCTCCAGTTTTAGGACACAGTGAAAAATGCAAGTCATATTAGTTATCAGTCCTTGGTAGAAATAAGGAGACAAATAGGTTTCGTTTTGTTTTGTTTTTCCTACCTGATAGAAAGGCTATGAAGAATGGCATAAAAAACTGAATCACAGAATCACAGCAGCGCTGAGGCGGTCATCCAGTCCAAATCTGCTTGAACAGGGTCACCTACAGCCAGTTGCCTAGGACCATGTCCAGATGGCTTTTGATTGTCTCCAAGGATGGAGAGTCTTCAACCTCTCTAGGCAACCTGTGCCAGTGCTCAGTCACCCTCACAATGAAAAAGTTTTTCCTGATATTCAAGCGGAATCTCCTGTGTTGCAGTTTGTGCCCATTGCCTCTGGGTACATGTGCACCACTGAAAAGAGCCTGGCTCCATCTTCTTTACTTCCTCCTGTCAGATATTTATAGACATTCATAAGATCCATCCCCAGCATTCTCTTCTGTAAGCTAAACAGTCCCAGTGTTTAAGCCTCCTCTCATAGGAAAGATGTTCCAGAACTGGACCCAGTTCTGTAGGTGTGGCCTCACCAGTGCTGAGCACAGAGGAAGGATCACCTCCCTTGACCTGGTGGCAATACTCTTCCTCACGCAGGAAAGGATACTGTTGGCCTTTTTTGCTGTGAGGGTGCACTGCTGGCTTATGTTCAACTTCGTGTTCACCAGGACCAACAAGTCCTTTTCGCGCATCTGCTTTCCAGCCGGTCAGCCTGTAGCATATACTGGTGTATGGGGTTATTCTTTCCCAGGTGCAGGACTTAGCTCTTCCCCTTGCTGAACTTCATGAGGTTCCTATCAGCCCATTTGTCCAGCTTCAAGGTCCCCCTGGATGGCAGCACAACCCTCTGGTGTATCAGCCATGCCTCTCAGTTTTGCAAACTTGCTGAGTTTGCAAACTGATGCTCTGTCGCATCATCTAGATCATGAATGAAGGCGTTGAACAGGGTTGGACCCAGTATTGACCCCTGGGGTACACTGCTAGTTTCTGGCAACTTACAAATATGTGGTTCTTGCTGTCTGTTGTATGATTGTAATGTTATTCCAGGTTTATGCAGTCAGTTTGTGTGTGGTAAGTAAAATGAACTGCTGGATACTTCCATGTTCAGATGGACAAATTTCACCTAGATCCCTTGTGCCAAGATTGCTTGATCCAAGATATCTCAAACAGTGTCTCTACTGCCACCTTCGTAGTAACAGGAGTTGGCTGAATTATGTGATACCACCCTTGGACTAACTCTTGCGCTTTAATAAGAAGATGCCTTTTACAATGAGTGGCTTTCATGTTGGTCGCAGCATGTTAAAGGCTGCTCCAACACACAAATTTCAGGCATTGTGGAAATACTTCACTAAGTGTATGTGTCTCCTGAAGATTACATGACATACCAATAATACAGAAAACAGATTCGGCTACTTATTTACACATTTTCTAAATGACTTCTCTATTCATCTTTGGTAAGTCATGAGTCTTTAAAGTATTAAAGAGTTAGTTTTATCAATTTACTCTGGTAGATTGATTTACTGCCTGTAAGAGTAAATGGTTTAGTATGAAACACGTCCTCTTTTGCCTAGTCTCTGAAAACTTTTGACTGTGAAAAAAGTGCTAGCTTTTAACTCTAATTTTGATAGCAGTTACTGATAACTTCTAAGTGCTCATTATGAATGTTTTTCAGTTGATATTATGGCAGCCCTTGGAGAGAAATTCTCAGAGAAGACAATCATCTGCATTTAGTATACTCCACCTGAACTCCAGTTCTTTAATATTCAAACTTGGTGTTAAGACAGCTATTTCTGTGGATGGCTAAATGTGATAAAATGCGGACACATGTAGCTAGAATATATATACTTCATGAATAACTAGAGAAAAATAAGAATCATTTAGCTGTCTCTCTTTGATACATGTTACCATTTAGTTACTCTGCACATGTTACAGTTTTAGTGAAAACTGTACTGTCGTAGTGGTATTCTGGCAAAAAGTCATGTTCCTACTGAAGTGAAACACTTTGAAACCATGTCAGTTTTGATTACTATTGTTATCAACCCATATATTGCTAATTTAAAATATACTTTTAAAATGGAATGTTTATTTGACTTTTGATATGAGAATAATAACATTCAAAAGTTGAGAATTAATTTATTTTATTTAATCACAGTGACTGTTCAAAAACTGAGAAATTTCATTTTAAAATTGTTAGAATATGTTAGAATAACGTTAGAATAAGGTAGAACCTGTAGAAATTCTTAAGCTATTAGATTTTATTCTCATCTACCTCTAGTAAACAAGTTTTTGTTATACTTTTGGAACTCTTTGTGCATGCTAACATTGCCTTGTGATTAGGTTTATTGCCTTAGGGAAAATGCTTGAGTATTGGGTTCAGTAACTGTAATCAAATGTGTTCTCTTCTTAATTTTTTTTTCACATATTAATGTTGCTTAGTGTATGGACCTAGAGAGAATAATTTCAGGTTTTGTGCATTGTAACATTTCCTTCCTTTTAATTCCAACTTCCTTGAAATCTGCTGAAAAGTGCTGCTGCAGGAATTTCAAGTGACAAAAAAAAAGGATTTTTTTTCCAAAAACTAGCAGTATATTTATCAAATTGCAGGAGATTACCATTTATACAAGTGACAACGTACTAAATGTTAAGCTAAGAAAATACCTGTTTCTCCAGAGCTTTTTAATAAAGAAAATCTATACCCCCCTGCTTCCCCCTCCCAAATTACATTACCTGTTACAAAATGTTGTGCCTTGACTTAATCTCTGAGTAGAATAAATAATGTAATTCTTAATGCAGAAGTGTCTGGTACTCTGAAACAAGATTTTGTCAAAATATGTATGCCCTTGAGTAAAATCCTGCAGTTACTCCGATAAAGATAAGCTCTGGTTTTTATCAACTGTATGTCAGGCTGGAGTATAACCTTTTATGGGGCTATGGTATTCATTCACTAAACTACATTTTACATTGAGAGAAACCCAAGGGGTCAAATGGATTATGCAGTTGTAAGGGATTTTCTTTTTTTCTAGATTAGTGCTAAGCCAGACTGCTTCAAAAATGTGGAGTACCTCCAAACTGAGGGTATTTGGAAACCCACTAGAAACTTGGAGAGGTGCCTGCTGCTGTTGGACTGCTTGAACTTATATTAATGGCCTGGACTGCTGGAAGTGTACAAGCTATGTAAGACTTGCATAGAAAGAATTAGATTTTTTTTTTTTTTAATGAAAACAGCCCATTTACCTGCTTTTACTTCTGCATTAGCTGCTTTTGTATTGCAATTTCTTTATTAATTCTAAGTGATATCTATTCATTTTGACTGTAAGAAGGCTATTTGTAGCCTTAACCATTGAAGTTCTGGTCACAAAAAGACAAAGAAGCTTCTGTTTATCTGGCCCTTACTACGGCAGAGTCTCCAAAGGATTTACAAATAGAAAAAAATGTGTTGGGTTGTTTTGTTTTGTTGTTTTTTTTTTTTTCCTTCCTGTAGGAAGAAAGGGCAACTTCATTTGCATGCCTATGCCTTCAGTGTTACAAGGAAAGGTGGACCAAAGTGCAGTTGGGCATTGAACTTGTCTCTTTCGCTAGGTTTAATACACATATGTGCTCTTGGTATCTTCACGTTGAGGATAGCTTTGTCATACCCTGCATTTTCTATTTATCCCTTTAAAGAATGGGAGATTAATTAATTTGGGAAATAGCTTAAGTCCAACCACAGATTGTTCTCCCCATTCTTTCATTGTTGTTGTTAAGTACTTCTCTGTAAAGACAGTAATGTGTTCTGCTTAAATTCTATTACAAGTCCTAAAACAAGCCCTTTTCTGTAAGTGCAAAAGCTATTGCTTTCTTTTTGTAAAGAGACGAGTTCTCTTCAGTATACATTTTATAGACATGGAAGGAGACAAGTAGAGCAGTGACTTGGCTTTATGAATACTTTTTCAAGAACAGTGGTTCCATTAAACTTTGCCAGAGTAGGGAAGAATGATTTTTTTTTTATTATTATTATTATTTTTTTTCCCCTGCAGCTCTTAAATTAATTTCCTAAATCCTAGATAAAATACAAAGAACTTTCCTAATCTTCAGAGTGAAGTTCTTCAGAGGTACAGTAATAGCTTACTCACTAGAGCATTCACATAAGATATGAAAGCCCAACATTGTGTCCTTGGTTTGCTTGACCTGCATCAAAATTTAGCTTAGTCTTTTTAGACGCCTGGTGGTTAGACAAGCCTTCTGTATGTTGGGTCTTCTATACTTTATTGTGCTTGGAGGCCTTGATAGGTATTTTTGAAGCTTATACTAGTGCATTTGTACGTGTCTGGCTACATTACAGTCCCTTGTCCCTTTTTATGTTTGTTACACTTACCAGTTGGTGAGTGAATTTTGATATACTTCTCCACTGTCCTTGGAGAAAGGTATTGGATCTGTCTCAGTCTGGTTGTATCTAATTTAGGTATGTGGCCTCCTAAATAGTCAACATTAATCTTTTCAGCATGGTTTTCCCTGCTATATGATATAAACTGACAGATCTTCAGCCCCACACATTCTCATCTAGTATGTATTATCTTTTTTCAGGACATTAGAATGTGCTAAGCATCACATAGAACAAAAAAAAAAAAAAAAAAAAAAAGTGTCATTTAATTTTTTCCAAATGGCAAGTATTTGCTCACTCTGTGCTTTCTCTGATCTTGGAACAGTATGTTAACAAACTGATTTATGATTGCAGTTTAATGAAAATCTTTATTTCGGTGAGTCACTTCAAAAGTCCTGGCAAAAGTCAGGAAGTCTAAGACACTGATCATTATAACTTTATAAATCATTAAATTTCATTTTAACCAGTGGAATTACAAATTTGCATGTACTGAAGATCTTTGCCCCACATTATGTATAATAATGTTCCTCTGTATAATTTCCTGTTCCTACAGATTTTATAATTTAGACAACTGCAGAAAATTACATTTACTAGAGATGCGTCACTGAGAGATCAAAGAATTTAAATAATTTGCTCATAACTATAAAGTGTAATAAAGACTTATTTTGAGTACTTCTTCCTTGACTTATTTTCAGTCTCTAATCACTGTGAGAACTTCCCATGGAAATCAAAGGGCTTAGCTTTTGTAATACATGAGAACATGGATTTTTAATATTAGTATTAATCATGTCAGTAAAGGTTACAGACAGAATAAATTATGTAAAAGAATAAACAGGGCAAGGGAGTTCTGGGATATACATGCTGACATAACTTAGAAAGATGTCAGAGCAAAACAGTTTCTCGTTCTATTAACAACTGTTAACAAAGTTAATCCTGACTGTGTATTTCCAACTGCCTGTTCACCTTATGCTAGCTATTTTAATAGAAGATCAGCTGTGTGTGAGGATCTGGGAGTCTAAAATTCTTTGTGTGTTAGTGACCATGGAAGTTAATACCATGAAGTGAGTAAAAAATAGTTAATATTTAGATCACAGCTCTTTGTCAGGATCACTTTGCCCGTCTTTGAAGTAATATATGAGCTATTAATAAACACTGGTATATTCCAGTGCAATAATAATAAAGATAGATGTATATGCTGTGGAAATCAGTCTTTCCTCCGTGGGTAATACTGATATACACTTACAGTTGGAAATAAAGGTGGAAGAAAGGCTGGATGAAGAAGAAACGTTGAAATTGAAAGCCAGAGTTGAAGGAGAAATGGAATTTAGTGCCAAATAAAGTAGAGATCAAAGCACATGCAAGGCAGAAGTATTTTAATAGATGTTATGAAGTAAAGCACACAAAGCGAGATGATACACTAAACCATTTTGACTGTATCTAGGACATGTATCTGGAAGAAAATGGCTCTAAGAGGTAAGAAGCTGGCAGACACAGGGCCAAGTGTAAATCCATACATTTAAGGAAGGAACTTGAGTTAGCTATGCAGAGGACCTGAAATACTAGGTGGTATTTTTGTGATGTGGTTACACAAGCAAGGTGTGAAAATGCAATATGAACTAAAATTTGAGAAATTTAGGAACACAGACTTTCTGTCTTTGCTTTTCTGATTGAAGGGACAGTCCTTTGAGGTTCACTCCTTAGAGATTTGATTTAGCTGTTTTGTAGTCATGAAGTTATGAGTAATTGCATCAACTGAGGATGTAAAGAAACAGATGGGCTTTCTGAATTGGCTAATTTTAAGTCTCATTCCTGAAACTCTTCAGAATGGACTCAGATGTTATTGTTCAACATACTGAAAATGAAAAAGTCAAGAATCCAAAATTATAGGACACTACGAAAATGCTGGCTGCAGCTGGATGAAAACATTACAGTTCAAAGACAAAATTAAATACAAGTAAATAGAAAGCTGATAAAGCCAGGATTTTTTCTAGAAGTTTGCATGAAATAAACAGAAATTACCTGGAAGAAGTAATTAAAACACTCAATTAAATACAAGGGGAAAGAATTAAAAAAAAATATATCTTGCCTAAAGTTTCTAAGGTCAGGAACTAGTACTGTGGATGTATGTGCCCAACTTTACTTGCAAGTCAAGATACAAATGAATAAACACAGGTAAGTGCAACTTCTGTGGGTTTGAGCTGACTAGCTTGTGTGATGGATGGTGTACTGCAACTGTAAGTGCAAATTACAAAGAATCGATGAATGTTGAGCTTTCAGATTTTTCTTCTCTATTCTTTTGTGTATGTGATATTGTGTCCTCATTCTAATGAGACAAGGGAATATGTATAGTTATTAAAAGTACATTGTTATGCACCGATGCTGGAAGAGGCCAGTTGAGAATAATTAATAAATATATGAATACCTTGTTTACAAAGAAAACAAATGTATGTTTCCATTTGTGGATTTCCATGGAAACTGCCTGGAAAATCATTGTTACTATACTCAGAATCAGAAACAGCTTTTTTTAGAAAAAAGAAATCTGTACCAGTTTTTCAGACTCATTAATGTAGTCATGACTGTTTCCATGTCAGGCTGATATGCACCTAAATGTAATCAGTTTTACATGTTTCAGTCTGATGTTAGAATGCTTTGTGACCGTTGAAATGTCTTTGTGACACGCAGAATGCATCCAACTGTGAGATAAGTGCCGTAATAAATTGCCAGTCAAGGGACATAAACTCTTGCCTCTTTTCTAGAAGACCAAACTGCCATTGCTAAAAGATGCTAGTAAGCCGGGTTGGGTTTTTTTTTTGTGTATTGTTTTTATGGGTTTTTAAAATTTTCTTCTTTAGGTATAGTTCAGTTATAGTGTTGGCTCTGGGAATACAATCAGAAATCGTTTAATCTTTCTAAAATCTATTCTGTAATGTAATATAGCTCAGTTACACTTTCCTGAATGATAAATTAAAAACACAGTAGAGTTCTAAACATGCTGAAAGCTCCCCCTGCTGTTGAAGAGCTATTAAGAGATGAGTCATCCCTTTGGATTTTGTGTTTAAAAGAAAAGCCAAGATCAAATGCAGTAAACGAGGTAACGGTCAAAAACTATTTATTTCATTGATGACATTTTCAGCTGATGAAAGAAAGAAGCTAATACGTTTGCATTAGGATTAAATTACTGTAAGAATCATGACATAAGAGAAAATCCATGGTAAGAAAGAAGCTATTTCAGTTAAACCAAATGAGGAAAAAAGTTAACCATAAAATCCTTTTTTTAAACTGCACCACTATTTTACATAGGGAGGAATATTTAAGGTATTTATTTGAGTCATATATGGTTGAGGTTATAAATTTATTCTGGTTAAGATCAATTAGCAACCTCTGAAGATTACACTTTTGAGAATTTTGGGTGGTTTGTTGTAGCAATGCTGTATTTGTAAGTAAGTGCAGTAAATTTGCTTAAATTGAAATGATGTTTGGATCTAGCCTAAGTTAAGGTAACTCTTAATGTCTTCACTATTGTATTGAAGAAAAACATATATATACAGGATAGATGCCTTTATACCATTCTGCATATGAACAATGCGCTCCTGTTATCCATAAAAGCAAAAATGAGTTGATTGGAGGGATACACGCAACTAAATAACATACTTTTGGGAGTTGATTTAAGGACAATATCAACAAATATATTATGCAAAGACCATACTGTGCTCAGATCAGATTGCAAGTTACACTAGTGCAATAGGACATGAACCAGTGAAATTACATTAATGGGAATGAAAGGAAAGCATCTGAATAGCATCCAGACAGAAGAAACAAACTGGATCTTTAATTATTTTAGGTTTTTTTTATTTTCTGTATTGGGCTTCTGCTGTCTTTGACAGTGGGAACAGCATCACAATTCTCAGTTTTCCTGTGTTTAATTCTCCTCAGAGTGCTGGTCACATGTCACTGTCTTGATATACATCAGCCAAACATGTAACAAGATATTCAGGCCTATTTTGTTCTCAAATTTCATAATCTACAGCTATCTGTGTTTGTCTTTGTGGTAGGTTGACGATGACCGGTCGCCAGATCCCCACCTGGCCACTCCCTCACTCCCCTCCTCACCAGGACAGGGGGAGAAAACAAGGTGGAAAAGGTCGTTGGT
>NW_009206452.1:0-5007 GCF_000690835.1 Fulmarus glacialis | reverse complement strand
TGGTTGCCTGCCGGGTTAAACCACGACACCAAGATAAAAAAACCAAAAGGTAATTAAAATGGACGTATAAGGTCCTTTATTGCAGGAAGACATAGCGATAACAGGTATAGGCCGACTGATCACATAACAGGAACTGTACGCTGGCAAGTGATTAACCGAATGGACTTGTGTTTGTGCTTCCACCCTTTTCCTCCTCTTTTATAACAATGAACACAGGAGTTTACAGTTAGAGAGTACTGCTTTTAGGAAATTAGCCAAGTAGCTAAACTAAGTCACTATGTTTTTTAAAGCAGAAATAGCATCTTCATTTTATTTTGAAACCTAAGTGTTATCATACTGACTAAACAGTTTCTAAATAATGTTAGTTCATTCCATAAACCAAAGACATTAAGCTCTCATGTTTTTTAATGGCAGCTGATAAAATTCTCAAGAAAAAAAAATCAACTCTGAAATCCTATTTCTTAAGAAGTAACTACCTAAAATACTCCCAGAAATATGGCATATACAAATCAGAAGAATCTTTTTCTTAGTTACAATCTGAACACCTGCTTGGCTCCACACTAGAACTGAAAGTTTTAACCAAAACTGATTCAACTCCTGGAAGGATTTAAAATGCCACTAATTTTCTTGGGATAGGAAAGCAAAAAGGGGGTTTGAGATGAGCTTTCTGCTACAATGGAGTTTGCTGTACAGGGAAAAGCAAAACATACCGACGTTCCCAGTCTAGTTCCAGTAGACACATAATTCTGCCGTTTTCAGACCTCCCCATTTTAAGATATATTTGTACCATCAAGACTCAGCTGCTTGGGCTTACAAGGCTGATACACCACATGACAGAAGCTATCAAAAGCAGAATAACAGGACCTGAGTGCAGTTGCACCCGAGGTGAGCATAGTTGATTCAAGAAGCACCGTAATGTTACTTATTACCCTGTGAAATGGAATGACAACTGTTCAACTCCACTTTTTTGGGTCCAATACCTGAAAGGAGATAGAGAACCAGACAAAAGTGTTGGACAAGGAGCCAGCATGGGTCAGCATGGGACAAGGCAACAGAATGAAAAGATCCAGTTAAAAAGGCAGTTAGAATCATAACTACACTGCTGCCTCCAGAAACCTCTTCATAGGAATAACTATGCCTGTTGGATCAAAAGTCAACGATCAATAAGATGCATAGGAAAAAGTACAAGAACAAGTCAAGAATACACTTCTTTGCAAGTCTCCATATATTTGCCTTTCAGAGGTTGTCCAGTTCCAGAGCAAACTCTTTTCATTTAATAGTCCTCGACAAATTGTTCTTCCATGCATTTGCGTAATTGCTTTTCACACCTAGTAAATTTTAAACATTGAAGTCCTTCAGCACAGAGTTCCCATTCTTAATTATGCATTGTACAAAGAAAGACTTCCTTTTATTTGTTTTGATAATCTTGATCAGTTTTGCTGTACCTCTACTATACCTTTTATTAGCGAGAGGAATCACACAAAGCATGCTGGATGTGGGCACAGCTTGAACTTGTATAGTGACACTTTTTTTTATTATTATTTTGTTTTTCTTTTCTAACAGTTCCCAAAATCCTATTTGCTTTCAACCATTACTGAGACAGACAAGATTTTGCCAGTATATCAGTAATTTATTATATTGTTAACTAATTCTACCCTTTATTAATGTTTACCTACAGTATGTCCACCATGGGTATCAATTTCGCTAATCGTAGATCCTCAAACCCCAGAAACCTTTTTAAAAACTGTCATCACATTTATCACCTTGCTTCCTTTCCTCTGATGCTGGCATACGTTCAAATAATAGTTTACACAGCACAGTTCATAGCTCAGCTGTTTCATCCTTCAGTTCCCTTAGAAGTCCGGGGTGAATACCAACTGATCTTAGCAATCTGTTACTGTCCACTTTATTGTCCTATTCTAAAACTTCCTCTACTGACCATGCAAGTTGCGATTCATCCTCCAACACAGTGCTCCCGCCAAAGGCCAGTTTGGAGGCAACTTCACTATTGGACAAACAAAAATAATTCTAAGCTTCAGCATTTGGAAGTAGGAAAGAGGGGTGCTACTCAAACTTTATTTTTTTCCTTTGGAAGACAGATAAGAAGCAGTAAATCGTACTTTTGTATTGCATTTTTATTAAGTCTTTATCCATGCTCAAAATTCACTAGTATGAAAATTTTAACACCTTAGCTCTAACTCAGCAAAACAGTAAGAACTAGAACAGCATTTGAAACATACTGAGGTCGCTGGAATTTAAATACAAGCATATACTTTTAAGTAAAATATGAACGAAAAAGAGACACTCGAAGATGTGGCTTCTGCTGCTTATAGATTTTATTTCGTACATGTTAAATATCATTAATATGCTGCAGTATTTGTATTTCCCTATGTTCTGTTGTTGTTTCCAGGTAAGACTACTAGTTAAACATTTTTTTTAATCTTCTAATAAATAATTCATTACTTTGCTTGATATCAAAACCCTTTCAGTTTCACTAAACAGTTTCTAAAAGTTGGACAATGACTTGTTCCTAGACCAAAGTCCAAGGTACAAGCTAATTTTAGATCTTCTTACTGTGCAATTTTTCAAACTGTTAACATTTATCATTATTTATTTACAAGAATAAGTAAAAATATCTTTTTCCCATTTATACCTTAATTCACTACACTGTCAACATTATTTCATCATAATCTTTACTTTCAATTTAATACATATGTTTCCAGCCCTTGAGTTTCAAAGACTGAAAGCCTGGAACGAACGTTCAGCAATTCAAGTTTTTTTGCCTTCAGTTTCTCATACAACCACCTTCGTTCAAGTTAGGCTTTTAATACAAAAGTACACACTTAAACAAGGTTGACTTGATGATTACAGTTCCCTTTAAGCAGTCCTTAGGACTTGCACTTAACAAAATAACTTTCAATGCCTTACAGACTGAAGTATAAGCTTATGCATTGTAGATTCTTACAAACACAGAAGCTGATAAAAAGTAGGGTATGTTTTTCAAACATCCCTATTATTATTCATTTCTGTTAACACTCCAAGAGAAAACAGGCTGTAACAAATAATTTCATGAGAGGAAAGCAAGAGCACACTTACAGACTCATTGGACAAACTTATTTCCTAAGTTACTTGCAAATTATTACTTTATCGTTGTCATTATTACTTTATCACTGCCCGATCAATAAGATCCTTGAGGTCATTTTCTCCAGTCAAACAGGATTTTGAAAACAGAGAATCTCCAGGGCACTTCCTATGGCCAGAAAACAATTCCCCATACAGAACAAGATACATAGTGCAACATATTTTAAAGCTCTAGTTCTTCTCCCTGAGTCTGCAAAAGTCTTCTCTACTCTGCGTAAAACTGTCTCGTTAGAGCAATTAACTCTTGCCATAGCCTCTTTTGTTTATTCCCCTCAAAGGCAGTGTCAAGTTTTCCAGTATAAAAATTTCAAATAATACAAGAATTCAAGTGCCTAAAGCCTACAATTTTACAAGTTTTTATCTGTGGACCACACAAGACAGAATGTAAAGGAGGGGAAAACAAACAAACGAACAAACAAAAAAAAACCCCAAAACTCAGCTTTGTAGAACACAGTTCTGCTGGAAAAGTAGCACGGCGACCTGCAGGCAATCCAGGAGACTCCTGAAGTGCATTGAGGATAACTTCTTAAGCCAAGTAACAGACAGCCCTACCAGAGGGGATGCAACACTGGACCTGATGGTCACCAATGCAAGTAAGCTAATCGGTAACGTCAAGATTGGAGGCAGCCTGGTTCGCAGTGATCATGCACTGGTGGAGTTCACAGACCTGAGGGATATGGGTCAGGCAAAGAGTAAAGTCAGGACCCCAAATTTTAGGAAAGCAAACTTCCGGCTGTTCAAGGAGGTAGTCAATAGGACGCCCTGGGAAACTGTCCTCAGGGACAAGGCAGCAGGACAGAGCTGGCAGATCTTTAAGGACGCTTTCCACAGAGCGCAAGAGCTCTCCATCCCCAGGTATAAGAAATCAGGAAAGGAAGGCAAGAGACTGGCATGGATGAGTCAAGACCTGCTGGTCAAACTAAAGGGCAAGAAGGAAATGCACAGGCAGTAGAAGAAGGGACAGGGAAGAGTATAGGGACGCTGCCCGATTGTGTAGCGATGGTGTCAGGAAGGCCAAAGCGCGAATGGAGCTGAACTTGGCAAGGACATAAAAAATAATAATAAGGCCTTCTACAGGTTGGTCAGCCAGAAAAGAAGATCAAAGAAAGTGTACCCTCCCTTGATGAGCAAGACTGGAAAACTGGTAACAACAGAAAGGGACAGGGAAGAGTATAGGGACGCTGCCCGATTGTGTAGCGATGGTGTCAGGAAGGCCAAAGCGCGAATGGAGCTGAACTTGGCAAGGACATAAAAAATAATAATAAGGCCTTCTACAGGTTGGTCAGCCAGAAAAGAAGATCAAAGAAAGTGTACCCTCCCTTGATGAGCAAGACTGGAAAACTGGTAACAACGGAAGAGGAGAAGGCTGAGGTACTCAAGAACTTTTTTGCCTCAGTCTTCACTGGCAATCTCTCTTCCCACACCTCTCGAGTGGATGGACTGCAAGGCAGGGACGGGAGGAGCAAAGTCCCTCCCAGTGTAAGAGAAGATCAGGTTCGAGACCACCTGAGGACCCTGAATATACATAAGTCTATGGGACCTGTCGAGATGCATCCCAGAGTCCTGAGGGAACTGGCTGATGTAGTGGCTAAGCCAGTCTCCATGATATTTGAAAAGTCATGGCAGTCAGGTGAAGTCCCTGGTGACTGGAAAAGGGAAACATTGCACCCATTTTTAAAAGGGGTAGAAAGGAGGACCCTGGGAACTACCGATCTATCAGCCTCACATCTGTATCATTCATCTGGACTTCTGTAAGGCCTTTGACACGGTCCCCCACAACATCCTTCTCTCTAAATTGGAGAGAGAAGGATTTGATGGATGGACTGTTTAGTGGATGAGGTTGCATCCAGAGGGTAGTGGTCAATG
>NW_009206451.1:414-641 GCF_000690835.1 Fulmarus glacialis | reverse complement strand
CATGGAGCTGTGAAATTCAAAGCCCGCCGTGTCGCTTGGGGAGCAGAGCACAAACAGAAAGGGGCTCCTCTAAAGCTGAACTATTTGACAACATTTTCTATTCTTAGCGATGCAAGCACGTGCTCGCCAAACGAAATCAGAGCACGGTGTGTCAGCAGGCAGGCAGGGGCTGGGGGGAAGCGCTGCGGCTTTGAAGGTCCCGGGTGAGGAGGGTGCATGGGTGCACA
>NW_009206451.1:0-386 GCF_000690835.1 Fulmarus glacialis | reverse complement strand
CTCATCCGCTCTATAACCATGGGAGATGCGCAGACAGCAGAAAAGCAAATTATGATTTTAGTGCTCGTGTCCCACTACAGGTCCTAACGCACGGGGGGCTTCTGCAAGGATAACGGGATAAAATGGGTACAGTTTAGATGGTCCTTTCGGGGCTCCCGGGTTCGCGGAGGGGAGCTGCATCCCCCTGCCCTGCCCAGCTTCCGAGCAGGCGGGACAGCTAATGGCGCCTGTGCAAATAGGCACTTTATTAACTGTTTCGTGGCTGAGCACGGTGGAGGAAACAGCTCCTCTCTGCACGAGTCGCGCCAGGAGGTGGGTTTGACAAATTAACCGTGGGTATTGCTTCTTCTGGAGACGGATGTCCCCGGGGAGCCGCGTGCGGGGTG
>NW_009206450.1:0-3941 GCF_000690835.1 Fulmarus glacialis | reverse complement strand
GCCGAGCCCCCGCCTGGGGGTCTGCGCAGGGTTGGCAGAGACCTCCCCGAGGGACCCCACACACGGAGAAGGTGGTGGCGGGCACAGAAGCGTCCCGGGCCCCCCGTGCTCTCCCAACCGCCCCCCGGCCCCGGCGGGAGCCCCGCTCCCTGGCAGCCAACGTGCCCGCCGGTGCAGGGATCTACATGACAAACGATGATGAGGCAGCACGTGAAATCGTGGAAAATGAGCTTTGATTTGTCATGTCTGTATTTTCTTTGTCTGCTAAAAGCCATGGCCACGTTAATCACCATGTTATTACGGCTGGAGCATGTTGCTCGGTGCATTACAGGGAGCGCTTTCAGGCACAGGGTATGGTATAAGCCCCTGCCCATTAATAATCACCAATTAAAGCTTCCAGGCTTCCAGGTGGGAGTGAGAGAGACAAGGTAGCATTTATTTGTCTACTGAGGAAGAGGGTTGAAGGGCTGTGTTTGTCTGTGTCTCAGGTTTGAAATGGATCTAGTGGCTTTTTGGCTGGGATCCCGGGAGAGTCTGAATTTTGCTGCCGTTTACTGCGAAATTTGGAGCAAGTTCATCCCTCAGCCATGAGAAGCCAGAGCAGCGTTTTCAAGGAGGACGTTCCCTGGTCTCCCTTTTTCCCCTCTCTCAGCTCTTGATGGGCTGTCACTAGATAAGATTCGGACTGTTTTGCCCTGCAAGGGAGCAAGTCCCTCAGACAGGCCTAAGAGACGGTTACAGAGCGAGATGCTAATTTCTTTTTTCCTGCTCCTTTTCTAAGCGTGTCCCACTATGAGAAACACGGTCCGTCAGCTTATCCTGAGTGTCTGCTAAGCTGTTATCCTGCTACGCCCTTAGGACGAGGAGTCAAGACAGGGTTAATCTTTAGATTAGTTTGCTATTTTATGCAGTGGCTGGGAGAACAATGTAGTTATTGATGCATGAAACCTCTTGTTGAAATACTCACCTGCAGCATTCTCCTAGTCCTTAAGACAGCACGAGAGCCAGCCAGAACCTGGCGACTGCCTGGCTTTTCAGCGATACTCGGGTTGCCAGGGGGGAGCTCGGAAAAGGTGTGTTTTAGGGGAGGTGAAATACGTATGCCACGGAAGTCAGGTACCCGTAGCGGCTGTCGTGGAGGACGTTTGGCACAACGCAGTCAGCTTCCTTCGAAGGGCGGTAGAGAGCGGCTGTGGCCGTGGGGGAGCGCTCCCCATCGCTTCTGTGGCCGCAGGCGCTGCTGGAGGAGCCCTGGCCGGAGGTGCGCTCCGCGGCCACGGTTCCCATTGCAGAAACACGCTGCACTTCCAGACAGCGTCCGACCTCCTCTGGTGAGCAGCAGCCGTGTCTGCGGGCTCCGCTTCCCCAGCACCGAAGCTGCAGCTGCAAAACCGGGGTGGGATTTGCTGAAGCGTGGCCGTGATCGAGGCCCGCGGCCCCGTTCGTGGCTGCGCTGTTGCAGGCGTGTGCGAGTAGCTCTAGCTGGAGGTTGCAGCCGATGAGCACACGCTCAGAGAGGAGCCCGTGCCTGCTCCTCACCCAAAACCAGGCTGGGTCCCAACTGTTCTGGTTACCTCCTTTGCCTGTGAAGCTCGCTCTGAAATAGCAGCAGATCTGCATGCAACCACACTGCCCTTCGGAATTAACCTAGCCTGCCTCTTCCTTCCTCCCAAATATGTAGGTCCCCCGAGCATCCGAGCGATGAAGAACATAACAGCAGTAGCGGGTAGGGACACTTTCATCAACTGCAGGGTGATTGGGTACCCATATTACTCCATCAAGTGGTACAAGGACTCTTTGCTGCTGCCCGATAACCACCGCCAAGTGGTCTTTGAAAATGGGACTCTTAAGCTGATGGACGTCCAGAAAGGCATGGATGAAGGAGAGTATCTGTGCAGCGTGCTGATCCAGCCCCAGCTCTCCATCAGCCAGAGCGTCCACGTCACGGTGAAAGGTAAGCGGGTGGAGAGGCTTTCCCTGGACCAGATGGAGAGGCCGTCCAGGCCGCCTTGGGGACGTCTCTGCTGCGGGACGGAGGCAGAGAAGCGTCGCGCAGGACTCCGCGGCCGGGTGGTGGCCCTGCTCTGCGAACGCTGCGTGGATGGGAGCTCAGCTCCCAGCGCAGCAGCCCTCGGGAGCTGGCTCAGCTCCTGCCAGAGCGGCTACCTGGCCCTGCCTGCGCGTCTGCAGCTGCCCCGAGCCACACCGTATCCATTTCCCGTTACAAGCGATGGAGCAGGGATTTACGGTGTAAACATAACGTATTAAAACATCTAACCTTTGCTCGGATCACCTTCACCGATGTTTTTCTGTGTGTGTTAGCTTTTAAAAAAATAATACTCTCGGTCTTCCGAGCGCACAGAACATCTTAAAAGCTTCTCCAGGCCATCAATTATTCAGCCCCATTGAGGGAGCTATCAGTCCTAATGAATTGAGCCGGATGCATTCCCTCCCAGTGACTCGCTGAGATTGTGCCGCGAGTGTGCGGTGCTCCCGTATCTCCCGTCCTCAGAGTTGTCGGGTCGTCTCTGCCCGTCGCCAGCTCGGTGTTTGCAGTAAATCATTTAGACAAACACAGCCACGCTGGGGACGGAGCTGGCCAATTGTCTTTCTCTCTCTCACCCGGCGGGGTATTTATGGACTGGATCTTACTCTGATCCCCCTCCCTCCCCTCCCATCCACCATTTTCTTATTAGGAATCAGGTTAGCAAGAGAGTGCATCGAGCTGATTATAGATGCTGCCACTTGATTAGCTAATGCTCTTCTCCAAGGCTTTGCAAAGGGAAGAGTAGGCTGCGGATAACCTGTCTAAGGGCGGCGTCGGGAGGACTTCTCTCCCCTCGGGTCTGCAGTGCAGGGCACGGCCAGCCCTGCTTTCCTCACCTGGTACAAAATCCCCATCTACGTGGGAGCCCCAGGGTTTGAAAAGAGGCCAGAGTTGAGTAAATGCTGGTCTTCTCCTGGGGTGAACGGGACAGGCAGGGCTGGTGAGGAGAGAGCATCTATGGGGATGTGCGCACGTGAAGTTAAATAACGGGATTCGCTTTTTGTCGGTCGCTGGGAGGTGCCGTCGGAGGATGCAGGATGCTGCAGTTCAGCCGAGATCCGTATATTCTGGGCAGGAACCGCTAGCGTACCCTTCCGAATCCGAATTTACTGCCTTGATTAGTGGCCGGTGACAGGCTGAGGAGGGCGAGCGGGTGGAAGCGTGGTGCGGGCTGGCGGCATGCTGCTCTGCCGCGGCCAGACATCTTCATTCCGCCTGCAGCGCGGATGCCGGAGATTTATACCTGCCCCGCTTGCTGGATTCCTTATTTGCTCTGGCCATCAGATAAAAGGCCTGTGGAGAAGAATTGCAAAGGCGCTAGAAGACAGTCAGAGCTAGCTCCGCAGAGCAGAGTGAATAAATATAACTGCGAGGAGCCCGGGATGGCGTGGAGCGCCGTAAAGCTTTTATTGCCGCAAGTGCCTGGCGACCACATTAAGTGCCACAAGTGAGTTATGCAGGTCTTTCCAAGCACGCGGTAGTAAAAGCTTTACAGCTCCCCTCCGGTGCCGCTCCCCCGGGGAGCGGGGATGTGCGGGAAGCCCCCAGCCCTGCTCGCGAGGCATCGCCCCCAGCTACGCTCCCCGTCTTGCCTTGAGGGAAACTCCTGCCCGGGTTTGGCTGCTGCTGCTTAGCCTGGGACCCCGGTCCCCCAGGTCCCAGCTTCAGACCTCCCTGCTCCTTAGGGCTTCTGCGGCTGCCGGGGTGCTGCTGGGGCCTCCTCGCTGCGCTTCCCCGGCTGCGCCATCCGAGCACCCGGCCTCCTCCAAGGTGCCCTGACAGCTCGTTATTCCCGCAGACATCTTTCAACGTTTTAATTAATCACGTGTGGGTTTGGTGCTGTCCCGGGGCTCTCGCACAGCTCTGCTCGGGGGACTGCCGTGGTTCGGGGAGC
>NW_009206449.1:2614-2822 GCF_000690835.1 Fulmarus glacialis | reverse complement strand
AAAAAAAACAAGAGGAAAGGACTCATCAAGGCTATTATATTATAATACCAACCCCCCCAAATACACCACCTCCCACCACCCCTCCCGCTCTCCATCTCATCCCAGCTGTAGGTCTAATGCCACGCTCCCACCCCAGTGCTGGCTGCCAGAGCCCTGCGCTTGCTGCGGGGGTTTGGCCAGGCGCTCTTCTGCTTCTTCCCTGGCTTTT
>NW_009206449.1:1600-2119 GCF_000690835.1 Fulmarus glacialis | reverse complement strand
GTTTGCTGTGTGGGGTCGCAGGGCCTGCCCAGGCTGGGGGTGTCCCCCAGCCCCTGTGGCCCCACAGGGCAGCACCTGGCAGAGAAGCGGCGCCGTGGCCGAGGGCGGAGGTGGCTGGTGGAGGCGCGTTGGTGCTCGTCCACTGGATGCGGAAGACTTGCGGGTCTAAGAAGCAGTCGGGTTGGTGCTCGTCCACTGGATGTGGAAGACTCACGGGTCAAAGAAGCAGCTGCATGGAGCCATCTGCAGACCTGCATGGGTGAGCGGGAGCTGTGCTGGGCCGGGGTAACCCTCCAGGGGCACCCACGGAGCCGGCCCTGATCGCTCTGTGCCAGGCACAAGGGGAGCTTGTGGTCAGGGCACTCCCTGTGGAGTGAGCTGCTGTGCTGGTGGGAGGGGGGCTGCAGATCAGGGAGGAGACTCGCTTATAGGAGGTGAAAGGGGAGAGATGGCCATATCTGCTGGGGGTGCCATACCTGCTGGGGGTGCCTGGGGTGCCACCCCCACCGGGGGGGCCCA
>NW_009206449.1:0-718 GCF_000690835.1 Fulmarus glacialis | reverse complement strand
GGGAGACAGTCCTCCACAAATTTCTCCAACGTGGGTCCTTCCCATGGGCTGCAGTTCTTCACGAACTGCTCCAGTGTGGGTCCTTTCCTCGGGGTGCACTCCTTCAGGAACAGACTGCTCCAGCGTGAGTCCCCCGTGGGGTCACAGGTCCTGCCAGGAGCCTGCTCCAGCACAGGCTCTCCACAGGGTCACAGCCTCCTTCAGGTGCGTCCACCTGCTCCACCGTGGACCTCTATGGGCTACAGGAGGACAGCCTGCCTCACCATGGTCTTCTCCACGGGCTGCAGGGGAATTTCTGCTCTGGGGCCTGGAGCACCTCCTCCCCCTCCTTCTTCACTGACCTTGGTGTCTGCAGGGTTGTTTCTCTCACATTTTCTCACTCCTCTCTCCCAGCTGCTGTTGTGCAGCAGTGGGGACCATGAGCTGCCTGGGTCACAGCTGCCCCTCACTGACAAGCTGCATCCGCAGCCTCCTTGTACCACACGGCAAATGCATTTGTGACTATTGCCTATCCCAGAGGCCACCAATTCACGCCTGTGTCCCTGCTGCTCTGCCAGGAGCTTCTGTGACAGGAATGATGCTTTGGGGGCTGATCTGTTGGACTGCACTGCTCCATCCCCGACCCACAGGTGGTCCAGAGGATCATGTCGCAGGTGGAGTTCTACCTCTGCTTCTGGAGAAGAGCATTTTTCTGGACAAGTTGTCCAACTGTGAGATG
>NW_009206448.1:0-4301 GCF_000690835.1 Fulmarus glacialis | reverse complement strand
TTTCCAACCTTAATGATTCTATGATCCCATGAATTTTTTTCTGCAATTGAAAAAAACAGACAAAAAATGTAAAGTAACCTACAACAGTCTTTAAACACTAGGTGGAGGGAAGACTCTGAGGAACAAATAATATCATCTAAAGATGTCTGAGGAGTTGAAAGAAAACCATTACACTCGTTTATATCTTCTCTTCCAGACTATTATGAAATACATTGGCTGGACCTGTCAGGTCCCATGCACTGCACATCAGTCTGTTCCATCGCCTTTTAAAGCCAGTCCTGCCTCACACCTCCCTTGCTGTGGCACCCAGATCCCAGACATCGCACAGCAGTGCTATTTCTGTTTTCTGTGTACCAGGTGGAGTTGGTCAGCTTGATTTGCAGTCTTGTGAGGTCCAAGAGAAAGGAGGTTCTGGTGACAGACAGCACCCAGGGCAAGTATGGTTTTTAGCAGGGCCCTACACTCAGCGGAGTCCTGCTAGAAAGACCGTTGCCCTTTCTGGGCATCCCATAACAGAGTAACATCAGAACTATGCCCTCCCTGTGAGAGTACAACCACCTCGGAAACAGACACCAAATCATGACATTGCATTTGTTGGAAAATGAAATTGAGATGACCCTCTGCCATAGAGACAAAAAGCTTAACCACATAATGGCATGAAAGAGCCCAAGGTCCCTGCAGGCTCTCAAGACTCACCCCAGTGGCTCAGCTCCCGAGGGAACTGGTTTGGCTGTGTTGCTGGCAGAGTGTGCTGGTTCAGCTTGTCACCACTGCAACTGCAGGCAAGGGTCTTCTACGGTGTCCCCAATGTCTTTCAAAACTACAATCTCTAATGAAACCATAGCATCAGGCAGTCATGCAAAATGCTGCCCTGCCTCCTACGTGGTACACTACTATCCAACACTGTCTTTGCTGCTGCAACCCAGAGCTAGTGGAAGTCAGTCAAGCCCATCGGTTCAGTCAGTTATTAAAAGAAAACCTGAGCTCTGCTAAAAGGCTGTAACATCTTAGCAGATGGTGATGCAAGAAGCCACTTGAACTTCTGTACCTTTTCCTCCATCATCTGACAGTTACATTGCCAGAAGGAAGTGCAACTACCGAGACACACCATGCTCCATCAACCACGAAATGGGACAGAAACATCACTGAGAAAAAATGAGGAGAGGATAAAATACCATCTGGGGGATGGGACCACCATTTTAATGGTGTCTTACTACTGTTTGTACAAACAAATAGAGACGGAGTGAAGAGAATTAAAAGCAGGACTGACAGATTTTCCCAAGAACACATAATGAACCAACCATCAGAAAAAGAGGTACCCGAAGAAGACAGAACAGAAACAAAATTTCCTCTGAACAGTGAAAACATAGCAGTTAAGGACAGCTAAAGTACATGCACCTTATTTATATGTACCTTATACAAATGACACATTGTTTCTGCCAAAACAATATTTTACCCATCTCTGCCTGGGAAGCACCAACCACAATGTAATGGAAATTAAGAACGGATGAAAACAAACATCTTTCCTAATGCATAGTGCATCATGAAAGTCAGATCCTGTTAAGCCTTGACTGTTGAAGTAATCCTTACTCATGCAAAAACACCCAATTAATTCATCAGGGAAAAATGCTGTATTAGCCTAAAACTCTGAAAACCAGCTGAATGTAAATGCTTTCTTCACATGAGGTCAATGTTATTCAACAGACTGGATCCTTCAGGACAGTCCATTAACTTTCTGAAGAACATGTGAAGCTTTAAAACACCGAGACTCATTAGCAAGAAACTGAAGCATCAGGGCACAACAGCTGAGCTACCGGTGTTTACTGAAATAGAACAGTCTCCTTCCTTCCCTGCCCGGAAAAAGCAAAAACCAAACCCACAACATAAATTATAAAATTTGCTCAAAAAGCCTTTCTTCAAGGGCAAGCAATTTCTTGTATATAGGTCACTATTTGACTTCTTCAGAGGAAAAAAACAACCTTACGGGCAGCAGCAGCTGTATTTCAATGTAAGGAATGGATTTCACTTTGTGCTGGAAATGTTTGCACAGCGTCCTCAAAAAAAAAACCATGGGAAACAAGAAAACATGCTGCAATGAGCCATGTGAGACTGTGCACAATCAAATTACAAGAGGTAGCATTTTCCAGTGGTTAGAATCACAAGATGTTGCTTCTATTCTGGGATGTACCTGGCTTACCATTTGACCTTGGGTAATAAATGACATGCGCTCTCTCTGGGCATCCCTTTCTTCATTTGTAAGTAGATGCAGGGTCTGGCCTGGCAATGCACTAATTAAAATCATTCTGTATTAGGATGGGAACATTTATCAAAGGACCCACATTTTGCTCAAGGATGAGTACACATAGACTAGAAATCATTATCATTTTTCTCATTAAGGAGCAAAATATTTTAATTATAAGTTTTAATTTTTGTTAAAATTAAAAATTAAAGTTGATTTTATTAATACTTAACAGTTCAGATTATTTTGATTTATTTCTTGCACTATACATTTAAAAGTACAATGTGGTGACAGAATAAATAATACTATGGAAGGATGTTAACTTACTGACTAAAACATCAGCAAGGGGACACAGAATGTGTTTTATTGGCAAAATAAACCGCTCTATGATTGTACTTAACCCACCTGCTAAATGGATTCCACAATAAGTGCATACCTGTGCTCATCTGTGGGGATGTTTAACTCTTTATAGCTGCGTAAAGTATAATTTTCAGCAAGCAAGCAAGCAGAGAGGAGAGCCTTCCCCTTCTTTGCACTGCCTGTCAGAGGTGATTGCACCTACTCTCCAAACTGTTCAGCGATTGCTCTCAGGGATGCAAGACAAATGGATGAAGGAATTAAATGAAGCAGTAGAGTGCAGGGTGCTACCTCATTCAGCTGGTGTGTCACGACACCATCATAAGCACTGACATGGGTACCAGACACACTCCCCCAGCGCAGCCTGAACTAACAGGGATGGCTTATTCCTCTGTGAGGAACCATCTCCTCAGGCTGGCACGTGCTACAATGCACGTAGGATTGTGATGCATCTACAGAACATTCCTCACATAGACAATGCTGCCAGAATAAGAAGTTTGGTTATGTTATGGTTACGAATAACATAATCATTTTTATGGTTATGGTTCTTCAGACAGAATCCTGTACAAAGAAACAGTTAGCACGTATGGTATGCTATTTCAAATGCTTAGTGCTGTAGGAATTTTTGTTCAAGGCAATCAAAACATTCAACTGACTTAACATTCTTCTTGCCTCCTCTGGATACCCTGGAGTCTCCTGACTCCTCCATTAAATGAATTTCCTTGGACTCTGCAGTGACTGGTATTGGATAGGGCAGAGGCACTTGGTTTTACATCATTTATTTACTTGTAATAGTTGCTTTCTCTCCCAGGAGGAAGGAAAGCCAGAAGCATATGAACTTGCAAATCAGTGACTAACAGAGGAAACACAGATTGGACCTGACAAGAGAACAGAAACAAAAATCTAACAAATTCCTGCTCAGATACCGCACTGACCACTTACTAACAAACACCCCAGCAAACAGAATCAGTTGCATTAATTATGATGCTGTAGTCAGTGGAAGCTCTGAATTTCAGCACTGACAATGACAATATCCTAGGGTAAAGTCCCGATGACTGAAACCAACAGCACACTGAACCATAACCACATCTCACGCTTCCAGAAAAAAGCAGCTCTTGTTCATGAAAAGCGCCAAAATACACGGCCAGATTTCCAAAAGATTACCAGCTTCTGTACGCTGGGGTTAGTAAAACCAAGTGCCTCTGAAAATCTGGTTCCTTGCTTGCAAATTATAGCACAGCACCGCTTATTATTATAAGGTTCCTCACTCAGTTTTACCCAACACTATTCCTTTTCTAACACACCTCATCTTACAGAAATATTCTTGAAAAGCCCGGGGTTGCTCCTGCCAAATAATTCACCACCTGGCAACCAACAGATGATGCTCTCGGCGTGCCCCGGGGTGCAGCGCTCCGCTCCCAGAGCCCTGCCCCGGCAGCGGGACCGCATCCCGCACGCCCCGTGCCCCACTCCCTCTTGCAAAAGGTGCGTCTTTTATTTTAGGGGAGGAGCGCTGCGGAGAAACAGCTACTAGAGAAAGCTCCCCCGGGGTTCTTCCTGAAGCGTGCAAGCTGGAAAAGGCGCCTTTTTTTTTTTCCCTTTTTCCTTTTTTTTTTCCTTTGTTGAGAGCCCCGGTACCGGTGCATCCCCCTCCACCGCGGACCAGAGGCGAGGGCGCTGCCCTGCCTCGGCAGCGGCGCGGGGC
>NW_009206447.1:524-821 GCF_000690835.1 Fulmarus glacialis | reverse complement strand
GCTTTTGGCCGGGAAAAGGGAGGCGTGGGGGGGAGCCGATGGCCCCGTTGCCACCTTTGCCCCCCACGCCTCCCTTCTCCAGGCCCAGAGATGTCCTGCAGGAAGAAGGATGGAGCCCATGGGGATGAGCATCCCCTCCAAAACGAGCATCACCAGCCCCATGGCAGACACCACACTGGGGTGAATCCCTGGGGACCAGCTCCCCAACCCAGGTTGCTTTTGGCCTCTCGCACTCTGTGAAGATGCTGCGGTGTAAGGGGGGGATAACATCATATTTCATAGTCCCCCAGCGGGTGG
>NW_009206447.1:0-305 GCF_000690835.1 Fulmarus glacialis | reverse complement strand
CGCCATGTGCTGCCTGCTGCGAGGGCTGTGATTTTTGGAGAGGGTTTCTGGCAGGCACTGGGGGCAGGCAGGTCCCTACATCAAGGGCTCTGCTGGGTGACAGGGTGCCGTGACCGCGACAAGGTTTGGGAGATAACAGCAAACCTGGCTTTTGTCCAAAGGGCGACTTTCTAGAAAAAACCTGGATGAGGGGTTGGGGTGCTGGGGTGTGCCAGGAGACCCCTGCCCACGCGGACCCCGCTCTGCATCCTGCAGAGAGAGAGGGTGGACACAAGTGGGGCATCGGGCTCGGAGCCTTTTCCAGC
>NW_009206446.1:3028-18506 GCF_000690835.1 Fulmarus glacialis | reverse complement strand
GGTGCCGGGGTCGGCGAGGGGGGTGAAATGCAGCAGGGGCTGTGTCAGCCGAAAGGGCAGGGGTGGCCTCTCCGCCTGGGGAGTTACCTCGGTGGGAGGAGTGCCAAAGGGCTTCACCTGCCGGTCTTACTGATGGGTGCAGGGAGCGGGGCATGAGAAATAGGGCTGCAGCCTCGGGGAGCTTAAAATAACACGTAGGCAGCTTGATACCGTCCTGGTGTATGGAACAAAGTATAAGCGTGAAGCTCCTCCATGCTGACTTAGAAAGCGCAGTTCTAGGACATTAGCCTGTCCTAATATCTGTTCCGTATTCCTCTCTTGGTTTCACAGGATAATGTGGAAAGGGCAGATGCACTCCAGTTAACAGTGGAGGAGTTTGTTGAGCGTTATGAAAAACCTTACAAGCCTGTAGTCTTGCTGAATGCTCAGGTGGGCTGGTCTGCACAGGAGAAGTGGACTCTGGAACGACTGAAACGCAAGTATAGGAACCAGAAGTTCAAATGTGGGGAGGACAATGACGGTTATTCTGTGAAGATGAAGATGAAATACTACATCGAGTATATGGAAACCACACGTGATGACAGCCCGCTCTACATCTTTGACAGCAGTTATGGAGAGCATCCCAAGCGCAGGAAACTCCTGGAGGACTACAAAGTACCCAAATTCTTCACTGATGATCTGTTTCAGTATGCAGGGGAGAAACGAAGGCCGCCTTACAGGTATAGTACAGTGACAGCAAGGTAACAGTAGGTGTTTTGTATCTCATTAGCTATTCCTAAATAAGTATGATTGTCTTGTATAAAACAAAGTGATAGCTTTACGTCTGGTATTTTGAAATGAGCATACATTCGTCACCCAGAGGGAGGGAAGGGCGGATTTCTGTATCACAATTTCTGGTTCTGCCACCAGTGTTGCTACAAGTTTGTGGGGTTTTTTTCTTTTTTTTGAGTCAGTTTACCTCACTTCTTAGAATTAAAAAAAAATACATAGTTACTGAAAGTTATGAAGATTAATTTCTTGCTATGTGTGCCTTCTGGCTTTCAAGTTTTAAGTACCTCAGGCCTAGCTCCTGGGTTTTGCACCAGTGGCTTATGTACATAGTGGGATTTTGTTTAATTATGAGTCAATCCTTTTAAGATAAAGATCTTGAGCTAGATTAGTATGAAGAGTGGAGACTAGTTCTTAGCTCCCCTTCCAATGATTTTGAGAGAGAACAATATTTCGCATCTATGTAGTCTTTTCAACTCTTTTTTTGCATCTGATTGAAAAAGGATTGAAATGACACTTCATTCTTGAAATCAAATCCAACAACCTTGTATTTGGGCTGTTAGATACAAAAGGGATTTCTGTCTATGTTAATATAATGCTTCATAGCAGTATGAGCATAAGCTCGACGCTCCCAAGTAATTAAAGTCTTTACAGCCATGTTATAATTGTCAGAGAATGCCTTGCCTTTCAAGTGACATGAGGCTGTGATGTGGGTTTTTTATTGTTTGGGGTTTGGTTTGTTTTTTTTTTTAATAAAATAGAACAGGTAATGAATAATGGTACTCTTCTCTTCTCTGCAATCTTCCACGTGTCTATAGTCCAGTTGTGCTTTTGCAGGAGTGAAAGCATGAAACTAATTCTATTTAAGATCACCGAAGTAGGTGTTTTTACAGTGTTGTAACAGACCCTTTTTATAATTTGCTTCTAAGGAGAACATACAATGTTGTGATCAAATGCAAAAGCACACCAGGTGTAGTCTCTAGTAGAAACTGAGTACACCTACAGAACTGGGAATCATTTATCCAAGTTATAGGTAAACTAGATAATCTAGTTGTGACTCACTTACATTGATACCTCTTTCCCCTACATTCTCCCCACCTACAGGCACGTGCTGAGCTCCTTCCTTGTGATCTCGGTATTCAAATTCTTGTATTTTGTTCTGGAAAACGTGGGTTTGTTTGAAGCTGTTGTTGTTTATTGAGAGATGAATGATACAAGAGAGGACACTGATGCCTCCTGCAGATAGGGGTTTTATCTAGGTACAGAAACAGATGAAGAGTATCCAGTAGTTTAGGAGCATAACTGAAAATCCAACAGGAAGCGTTGCTTTGTAATCATATGAATCAAATGGAATCAGAGAATCATATGCATCAGGATATGCACTGTACAGATTGACCTCTGGATTGAGAGGTGTGTGATAGTGCATAGATCTTAAAGTAAGAACTCATGCTGTTTAGAGCATCTTTATTGGAGTTGTTCCTCTTTAAAATGAAGGCAGTAATTTTTGGAAGCCATTTACTGAAGCAGCTATTTTAGTTTGAGGGGGGTGGGGTTTGGGTTTTTTGCTTTTAAATTGAAGTTACAGGTTGTGAAGTTTTTAACGGTAAATCTGATGTCTTGTGGCAAACTGGGTTATGTTCATTGTAAATTAAATGCCTGGAGGAAGATGGTGGTAAATGATAGTGTTGCTAAATAAGGTTTTTAAAATCTTCTGCCTGTGTAGATTCAGGTTATAGCCAGAAAAATGGTATTCAACAGTGCGTCTTGTCTGTGTACCAGACAGATCTTCTGATTCTTAGTAAAAGCTTTTACTGTTCTGCTTGTGGTTTAATTAGCTTTCCAAGGCTAATATGAAGCTGAAGAGTGAACTGACAATAGAAGTGACAAACACCTGCCTATCTACGTTTTTATGGCTCCTTTCTGAAGTAGAAGAGTGCAGCTTGATAACCAAACTTACAGTCCTATGGTTGGTGCTAGCTATCACTATTCCAAGTGATACTTGGAAACCAGCTTAATTTACACCTGCTTTGGAAAGGGGAGATGGAGAGCTTGCTGGCTTCCGATATTCTCTGAACCTTTGAACTCCTCTTGCTGGGTATCGCCTGCCTGTCAGCCACGCGACGGAGGGGTCTTGTTGGTGCTTTAGTTTCTACCCTCTCTGCTGCCCAATAAACAATTATTGCCATTTTTTCCCTCTTGACGCCTGATATTAAGTCACCTCACTTACACTGCTTTATCTGGTATGGTAGATCTTACTGTTCTGTTACAGGGAAAATGAGCAATTGAAGGTGCTGTTGCTGTTAAACATGTGTAGCAGATAAAGTTCTCCATAGGGAGAAATAAACCTAGCAAATGGGGAATAAGAATATACACACTAAATCCTGAATGGTCACTGGAGAATAAGCTCCAACTAGTTAAGTGTTAGAATGAAAAGCCTGTTGTAAATGAACAGAAGGCATAGAGGGAGGCCAGGGTTGCGTAACTTTGCTGTTCCTTGCCTTTTGTTTGTTCCTCATTGTTCTGCAGTTCTGGATCCATTTATAAGTAGCGAATTTTAGAAAAAACATAGGATTAGGAGAATCCCTCTGCATAGTAAGAAAATCCTAATGCAGGCTGTTTATGAATGTGACTTAATCACATTCATAAACCTTGAAATAAGTATATATTTTATTGAAGAACTGTTTAAAACAAAATACAGCTATGAAATACAAAAAGCTATCTTCACTTTATTGTCCCAGAGTCATTCCTGTCCCATTTCATGTTGGTTTTTAGGTTAAACCCATGTTGTATCTTCTTGCTGTAGTGTGAGCCGAACAATCTCAAAAAGATAAATTAAGGAACTGTGACTATCTTGATTTCTAACTGAATGTAACATTAACAGCTGTAATTTTCTGTCTGATATGAAGAAAAGAGAAGGTAGCTACTTGCTTGCTCTATGACGAAAGGATTTTTTTTCCCCCAATGCAGATGGTTTGTGATGGGCCCACCTCGTTCTGGAACAGGAATTCACATCGATCCCCTGGGAACTAGTGCGTGGAATGCCTTAGTCCAGGGACATAAGCGTTGGTGCCTGTTCCCTACCAGCACTCCCAGAGAGCTGATCAAGGTGACGCGAGAAGAGGGAGGGAACCAGCAGGATGAGGCTATCACTTGGTTCAATGTCATCTATCCTAGGACGCAGCTCCCCACCTGGCCCCCTGAATTCAAACCCCTGGAAATCTTACAGAAACCAGGCGAGACAGTTTTTGTGCCAGGTATGTACAAATCTCTCCAGTAAGGAATTCTGGGAGAGAAAAGCATATTTTTAACGTTGTATGTGGTAGAGACAAAGAGAATATTTCAGCTTTCTTATATGGGCCATCTCTTACAAGATAAACTATTCTGAGTTGTTTCAAAAAGGATATATATATTGCGAGGCGCTCTTTGAGACTATTGAGTTGTTTTCTGAATGTCCTGAAACATATATGGCCTGTAGCACAGGATTGCATGTGGTACAGATGACAAAACAAACAGAACCTCAGTTGCAGCATTACAGGAATGTGATCCTGAACTAAATTGCAGTAATAGGAAACCATCAAGGTTTCCTTTAATAATAGAGGTCTTTGAGTACTAGTAACTTCTTAGACAAGAATGTTTGAGTTTATATACACTGTAGGAAATTCATGACTGAATTTTGCAGCCTGGGTAGTCTGACTGAGTATGAATTTTTCTTAGCTGTGGAAAAGAACTACTTAAAGGCATTGACACTTTCCACCCACCTCTCTGTGGTTATGCTTCATCTTGCATTTGAAATCAAAAGCTAAAGAAAGATCTGATGAGGATGCCATTCTCTTTGAGTGGCTGCACATTGTGTGCCCATTATAACTGCGAGGTGAGGTGGCTAGTGGATGAAGCGGGTGAGTTCAGTGCCAAATTCTAACGTCTAAATCTTGCGTCATTTTTGTGCAGCGTGGCCCATAGCTTCTATCTACATTGCTTGTCTCTAACATACAGCTGACTTCGTGCTTGAAGAGTGCCTTGTGATTGTCTTGGCACTTATTAGTGACTCCTCAGCATACCTTCTGTTAAGATTTTGTAGCTGTCAGGTTCCATTAAACTGTTTCCTTAGTCTTTTTATGAGGTTATAAGTGGGTTGTAAGAACACCACTGTCTATTTTTATCCTATGTGGGGAAACAATTTTGCATCTATTTTTAAATGAAATGTTAGTCTGTAGTCATAAGAATCTTACTAAATCGGCGTGGAAAGTGCTCTCCAGCTTAACAGAGAGGGTCTCCGTGTAGTCTGGGTTACAATGGCCCTTGCTATTAAAAAAGCCGTCAGTAGCCAGTGTGTTGCTGTCAAGTCAGATCTTCAGGACTGTTCCAGTACTGAGCTGGATAATTTGGTCAGAGCGTTGAGCAGCCTTCGGTAACAAGAATCTGTAGAGCATTGCAGCGAATGCTGGAATGAGACTGAGGAAAGACGCCATTGTGGCAAACTCGCCTGGGTTTGGGAGATAAGGTCCAATTTCCCCCTGTGCTATGGAAAAAGTGTACACGGCTGTTCTTGAACTTGTTTTCTGCTATGTAGCCAGAAATCGTCATTGGTGTTGTATTTATAGGTGGCTGGTGGCATGTAGTTCTCAATCTTGACACAACTATTGCCATCACGCAAAACTTTGCCAGTTGTACCAACTTCCCTGTGGTGTGGCACAAGACAGTAAGAGGGAGACCCAAATTGTCACGGAAATGGTACAGGTAAGAGATTTAGTAGCTTTCTTTTCATATTCGCTATTTAAAACAAACCCCAAAATACCCTGTTCGTTTGCATGCAGTGTTACTGTTCAAAGGGTAACCCTGAAATTTCAACTGTATTTAGGATTCTAAAGCAGGAACATCCTGACTTGGCAGCCTTGGCTGACTCAGTTGACCTGCAGGAATCTACTGGTATTGCTTCTGATAGTTCCAGCGATTCTTCCAGTTCCTCAAGCTCCAGCTCCTCAGACTCTGATTCAGAGGTAATGCTTTTTACTACAGTAGGTGATCCATATCCTGCAATTATATTGGTTTTTTCCATACTTGATCATGTGTCCTCATCCTAATATTCATGTCTTATGGAAGAAATTAATAGAAAGCAACTAAACAAATCTGCATGGTGGGGGAGGCTGTGGTCTTAGCAGGTTCTGTTTGCTGAAGTCTCTCTTTGTGTTGCTAAATGAATTTGGTTTGTTTGATGTATGTTTATATTACATATAAATCTGTCACTTCTTTAGCTAAGTAATGCTTGTTTAAAATGGCTGCAAAATGGATGTTTTAAAAATGGGGAGGGGGAAAAAGATCCAAAACCAAAACTCAGTTATGACAGGGGACTTTTCTAGGCACCTAAGTGCTTCAGAAGGCACTGAGTCTGCTCTCGGAAAATTAGGTCCTTCTAGGAGCCAAAACGAACACAACAATTGTCTTGCCCCAAGCCAGCATAGTCGGTGATGAAATCTAAGAACATAGCTGTTCCTATTTTTTAAATCTTAATTTAAAATTTATTTCATGTGGCTAATCTGAAATAGCACATTCTTTGAATATTGATTATTCAGGGTTGCGGAGGTAGCTCTTACGGTGAATTCCACACCCAAACAGTTTACTAGGTTTCTCTGAATTCTGGTTTCATCTCTTCATACTTCAGTGTGACTCTGGCTCTGAGACAGAGGGGATGATGCACCGGAGGAAAAAGAGGAGAACATGCAGCATGATGGGTAACGGTGATACAACTTCCCAGGACGACTGTGTGAGCAAAGAGCGCAGCTCCTCCAGGTGACCCCATGGCAACTGTTGTTTTTAAACGAGCAAAAGACAATACAAGGCAGAGCTGGCAGAATTAGGGTAGGGCAATTCATCAGGACAGAGGGATGGAGAGCAAGGGGTCCCTTACAGAATGGAAAGCAGTTGACCAGTGGTGATGTCTTCCCTCCGTGAATTATTTTAATTGCTCCAAACTGAAAACTGAGATTCTTGATTTTTTTTTTTTTTAAAAATGAGGTTTTTTACTTTATTTAATAAACAGTTTTATTACTTTTCCAAGTTGTCTCTTTTAATAGAGAAAGTATTTTATTTTTTTTTTTAATGGGAGAGGTGGGATATTTTAACTGTGCTCTTCAGAGAGTGCAAATGAATAGTAAATAGTTAAAGATGAGGAATGATCAGGCAAGACTCAGGTTTCGATGCCTTGTTGTCCAAACGGAAAACCTTCAAGTAGTTGTACAGTTTCTCTTATTGTTGCCTGGATTACTTCAATTACTGTTTTATCTGCTAAAGGCAAAATTCATCCCAAATGTCTGTGTTTATCTATTAAAAAAAAAAAAAAAAACCACAACAGAAAAAAGAGCAAGTTTCTAGTCAGTCTGGAGGGAGGGAACATTAATATTGCAGAACCAAGAATAGATACTGCTTAGGGTAAAGTTGCCGAGGAAGAAGGTTCTCTGGACTTGCCAGGTTAAAAACAGTGAAACACTGGGAATCTGGGAGTATACTGCAGGGAGGAACTTAGAAATTCTTCGCTAAATGAAGCGTTTTTCTCATATAGCAGAGGCTTGCCAAAATTCTTAAGTGAACTCCTTGCAGTTCGGTTAACCGATGCTGCTGTATTAGCTGCCTGCCTGCGTTAGTGTGCTGAGCTGTTGGATACTCCAGGTTTGGCATGGATGCAAGTGCTGTGGTGACTTACTGTGTGGCCAGCTAAAGAAGGTGTGCATAGTAATTTACCTGAGGAAGTCCAGATTCCCAGTATCATGCCTGACTTCCAGGTGTAGGGTATTGCCTGAAGACCTGTTTGCCCCTGAACGTGTTGCCATTTATCTTGCTGTGATATATTGCTCTCTTGTTTTCAGGAGTTGCTAATAACTGAATACAATTGAATTACAAGTACAGAGCATCATTAAACAGTAGGGAGAGAACTGTACTGACTGCTTATTTTGCCCCGGAGGCTTTAACAATTTGTTTGTATGACATTGTCAAATCCCATTTCAGCAGCCAGTGTGACTTCAGGCAGAGAATAAGCAGCAGGAGATAACAAACCTTAATGCAGACCCTATTTTAAAAGAAAAAAAAAAAGCTGTAAAAATGCAGAGCACATGTGCAGATCTGTTCTTCTGAAAATTGTGTGCATTTTTAAGTTGTTTGCACTTCAAATTTTGAAATGAATATCTTAAATATTAAAAATCAGCACATTGCCTAGAACGCTTGCTTTCCAGGTTTCACTGTTCTTCCTCCTGCATGTTGATTGTTTCACTCTGTGAGGATGGGTGGGCTTTCTGCTCCAGCTGTGCGATGGATTAGTTGATAGAAACAGTTCCAAACATAAAATCTTATGTAGCTTGTACAATTCTGTAGGAAGAATAAACATACAATTAACCTGCATGCTGCGATCTTTTGTCCTGATACGAGGGAAATGCTATAGTTGTTGACAGGCAGTTGTACTTTTTTTGACAGGATTAGGGAATCTTGTGGAGGCCGCAGCTACCCCTGAGAGATAACAACACCTACCTAGAGGCAGCTGCCGATCGAAGCTCCGTTAGCAGCCAGCCAGCTCTGTTCTACCCCCTTCTGCTTCTATTTCTCCCAGTCCTTAAGTTTTTGTAACTCTTCCTCGATCCAGACATCTGTCTTCATTATGTGCTGTCGAAGGTTGGCTCCTTAATAACTCCTAGGGGAATGCCCCGACTCTACGTTATTGTGCAATGCTTTGTCCCCTCTGCGCCCCGAGTGAGTGCACTAATAACCCAGCTTTGGGTAAGGACATGCCAAGTATTTAATGGTTCACGTAACTGGCAAGGAAGACGACGGTCAGTTTTTAAAGAACTCTTTTTAAAACCAGCAGGTAAATGTAAAAACCTGCCTTGCTTTGACACTGTCATATGTTTACATGTTGTCCTGTACACTTGAGGAAAGGAACACCAGCCCTTTTGGCCTATCCGAACGTCCGGCGGATCTCGCACCAGAATTTCAGGAAGGGAAGGTGGTATGAATGCTCCAAACACTGAAGCAACTTCAGCAGAGGTGACCACCGACCTGAAGCATCTTTCGTGGTCTTAATCTACATGCATACATCTAAGGTGCAACACCTTAACCAGCAACAGTCCATTTACTTTTGCTCTGTGTCTGTTATGATGACTGGTAACAAAGATGCACTAGCACCTTGCGATAGGAAGCTCGATGGAGCAGGAGAATCCTGGAGTTTCTTGCACAGCAAAAACTGTGGGGTAAAAGTCAGCGTTTGCCAGTAATTACAATCCATTAGGTGCAGGCGTGATGTTTAGCACTAGGCAACAACTGACAAAGCCTGACTCTTATATCATAATAACAGTTGCTGAGCTTTAAATACCAAGCAGTTACAGGGCCGTGGGCTCGTTCAGGCCAGTGCAGTTCACATACCTAAATGGCTTTTCTTTGAGGTTATGGGTTCAGACGGTTCCGGAACTTGTGGTGCCAATTTTAAAGGACTGGGAGGGGGACATATTGTTGTTTATGCTTTTTAAAAATGCAATGTGTTGCTTAAGTCTGTGTAGATGCGTTTGTATTATGCTGGGTAAAGCTCTCATCCCCAAGGGATCTGTTGGAGCTGCTGTTTTTTTTAGCAGGGACTTGCGCTGGTAGTGTCAGCGAAGAGGTCTGTCTGGCTGAAGGTGTGCTGCAAGGAAATGATCCTTCTTCTCTATCTGAAGAGCACAGCCAGAAGCTAGCTGCGTTGGGGTGCTTCCTTGGGTGCTCTCCTGAGACCTAGGAGGTGGGTATTAGGTCTCCTCACTTCAGCCGTTCTTCTTTGGGAGAGGAAACTTGAAAGCAGAAGTGGTGTGCGTGTAGTAAACATGCAATAATGCCCAGGCACTGGTAGCAGAATCAAAAAGCAGATTGGCAGCCTTAACTATGACTTTCTTACACATGTTGGGTTTGATGGAACCCAGAACATTGCTTGTCTGGGTGTTCTGATCTTTTTTTTTTAACCTTGTCCCTTCCTATTTAAACACTCTCTCCCTTCTTGGAGACCAGGCAATATCCTGTTGTACAAGGGAATCCTAAATACGCTTGTCGGGATCTCTGTTTCTGAATCTTTTTGTGCCGTTCACTTTGTGTAGGAGCAGCGTGGTGGTGAAAAAATGGAGAGGGGAAAGGTTTTTGGTACACTTTTCAGGTGCCCGGACTCCTGAAATTCCTGTGATAGCCAGGCATAAGTGAGCACGCTTGCTTTGTAGACTGCTGCAGATTCTTCCACAAGATTACTTCACTTAAAAAAGCCTTCTCAAACTCCTGGCATTTCTGGCCAAGGTTGCCTTTTTTCCTGCCCGGTTGAACAGCCTGGGATCCTGCACGATCTGTATGTCCTCTCAGACAGAGCGGGCTGCAGCTGCTGCCTTTTGGAAGAGTATGGGTGCCTGGAGAGGCAAAGGCTCAGAAGTCTCAGCTCGGTCACCATGGGAAGAGCCCTTAGAGAACTGTCTGCTGCCCTTTTCGGTGGCTTGACAATATGTCAGTAAGATGGCTTATGCTGTAGCTTGCAATTGCATTTGGCATGCACCGTTCAGTTTCGCAGTCTTAAAATCCATGTGTGTGAAAGCCTGATCGCTGTGCCGGGAAAGCCACACCTCTACCACCAGGAGCACAGGGGGAAGATCCAGAGTGCAGAGTATTCTTCCGTGCCTGTGAACTCTTCCATGGTGTAGAAAACCATTTCAGATTGAAGCCTGTGTTCATTTGACATCCCTCGCAGAAAAGCAGGCATCGTGATACCAGCAACGCTCTACTGACTTCTCCGCAAGGCACTTTCTGATATGAAACAAAGGTATATCTGTTTAGGCTACCTGGGAATTGGGACTCTTGGGATCTCTGGTTCTTCCGCATACAGGCTCTTGCCCCAGCTGAATTGGTGAGCTTCTGTCTTTGTTTCAGTAGATGAGGCAAATACCTACCTCACAGGGGTGTTGTGAGGCTGAAATGTAATTACTGTGTAAGATGCTTTGAAGTCGTCCTCCCACAAAAAATGTTCCAGACATCCTAAGCAACCTGAGACGTCCTAACTTGGCGTTAGCTTTTTGTAGCAGAAAACATTAGGGATGTTGTTCAGCACTCTTGGCCACGTGGTGTTATGTGGTGGCCCTTCCAGAATTGCTGTGTGGTACATAAATTGTAGCAGAACAAGGCGCTTTGTTTTCACCAGAGTTTAACTGTTGGCATTTCATGGCGTGCTCTAAACAGGAGGTCCTGCTAGATCGGGATTTTTTTAAAATAGGACTAGAATAAATTATCTCTTATCAGGGAGTCAGCTTCACTGGCCTTACAGGAAGCGGGGGAGCTGGTGCTTCCCAGGCCCTCGTTCCAGGCTGGGTGAATGAGGAATAAAGTTGAAAACTGTGCTCCCCTTGTGCCTAGGTCCATGCTTGTGGGAGGCTGACTGGGGAGAGTGGGTTTTGTGCTCTCACCTCTCCAGGCTTGTGCTTCTTGGGGCATCCACGTCTCTTGTTCCGACCCCACTGCTTTTGTGTACTGTAGCCCCTGGATGTAGCAGGCTGCTGGGGTCCAGCACCCAGAGCCGGTGGGCCCTTCGCTTCCTTCAGCCCCAAAGCAGCAGCGCTGCTCTGCCTCAGCCCCTGCCAGCGCTTTGCCAGCCCGGCAGTGCTTTGTGGGCTGCTGTGTTCCCCAGGGACAGGCTTAGAGAGCCGCGTGCTGGGTTTGGACTGCAGGCTTCCCGATTGTATTGTGTGTATCGGTGTCATTGTCCTGCCTGCTCTGGCAAAAGGTAAAGGGATTTGTGAGCTCTGGCCGTGCTTTTGAGTCTGGTAACCAATACAGGCTTGTCTGCTATGACAGTTCAGGAGTGAATGAATAAATACCACGTCAGAACTGTAGAAGTGAACAACAGGCGCGCTGATCTCGGCACCTGTTCTCTGCACAAGTGCTGTGGGAGCAGGTGATGCCGAGGCAGCGCTGGCATACCTTCCTCCCCTTTCCAGCTCGGGTATGCTGGCTCTGGTTTGTCTTAGTTACATTAAGCCTCTCCAAATGCTTAGAAGAAAGACAGCAACCTCTTTCATAATTAACCTAGACCCTTTTCCTCCCTGAATCCCCAGCCATCCTGGGGCAGGAAGCAAGACCGTTGACTGAGTCAAACCTGAAATGCCTGGGTGGGCTAATTGTACTGGGAGGTTTTTGGCATCCCCCTTGCAAAGCAGGGAAGGAAAGAGCGTAGTGATTCGTTTGACAGTCACACTGTCAGCTCCAAGCCCTGCCACTGCTGTTAGCTGCTTTTATCACCCCATCCAGCAGAGCTGGGATACTCTTAATTGTCTTGTTTGGATGATTGTGGTTTTGCTTTTTATTTTAAATAAAATCAATTATTTTGCATTATCCTTTCGGCTAGTCACTTTTTTTCGTATCACAATCTGAAAAAAACCTACAGGTGTACACCTGTTTCCCAAAGTACCACAGTATGTTAATGGTGTTCAGGTAATAGCTATGGGGTGCTTTGGGGACTTTCTCCAGCTCTTTCTCGCATGCGATTAGTACGTCTGTATAGTGGGGTGTGTTTTGGAAGCTGCTGGGGCTGTGGTGGCTTTGGGAGAAGGTTTGTGTCAGTAGTTTTGTTACCAGACTGCAACGCGTGCTTTTTGTCTTTCCCTGTCCTCCCTGGGCTACAATAAGCCTTGTGTTGCATCTCTCTTGCCGCCTCATACTGGCGAGAGGGGGTTTCATCTTCCAGGCGTCGGCTCGGCTTCTAGATGAGATGCACAGTGCAGAGAGTCGCTGTGGAAGGGCTGGACTCCAAGCAGAGAGCTGACCGACCTTCCTCCGTACCCCGGGGGTTCAGAGAGAGAGCCGCCTCTGAGGGCGCTCCCGGGCGTCTGAAGCTGCCTCATGACGAATTTGGCTGCATAGTGGAACAAGGATTGGGAAAGTGGAAAAACTTGTACATTTTGTTAGTGAGCTGCTTTGAAACCAGTAGCTGCAGGTAAATAGGCTGAAGCAGAGTGTGGGACGGCAGCCTGGAGGCTTTTGAAATATTTGTATGAATGCGTTGTAGAATGAAACACCTTGAAGGGTAAATGGTTTTGTGCAGACAGCAAGTTTGCCTATTTCTGCATAAACCTGTGTCCTTTCTTTCCCAAACACTGATGTAAACACTTCTCTTGATTACTGTCACCTATAAAATCATTCTTCTTTTCTCCTTTCCAATTGCCCTTCAGAAGATCTCTCGCCGTGCCCTGTCCACATTCTCTGCTAGACGCTGTCTAGCTCGATGCAGCCAGGCAGTCACAATTAGCAAATGAGCCCCTACTCTCCGTGTGGGTGTTCCGGGCGCGTCGGTGCTTGGCATTTAACAAGACCCGATTCCAGAAAATGGTATGAATTGTGGTGGCTGAAAGCAATGTAGAGCCATTGTAGAAATGCTTTTATAACATATCTCCTCCTGCTTTTCATTCCCAAGAGAGGCGATTTTGCATGCTCCCAACTTTAAGATAATCCCATTGTTCTTCCTGATTTGCAGGTACTGCTGGTACCTCCTTCAGTGCCTCTGTGGCCTTGCAATCTGGACTTGATTTATTTTTATTCCTCTGATTTATCTGCCTATCTTCCTTTTTGTGACAGTTGCAACCTAATACCTTATTTTGACAAGGAGGACAGCATACTGATTTTAATTGCTACCGGGGAGCCAACAGGACAAGGTTACCTGAGTGGGAATGCAGAGGTTGGATTGTCTGTGCTGTACCTGTGCTGATGTTCTTGCTCCTTTCCTCCAGTTTGATATAAAAGAAAATAACTACTGCTATTTCTTTTGTGGCAGTTAGAAAGCAAGTCACAAAGAACAGGGCTGCATTCCTACTTGAGTGTTAGCCACAGCACTAAGTAGCTGAGTGTTAAACTAAGTGTTTTAAGACTGGTTTGGGATTAAACTGATGCTTGCAGAATCTCACCTTTTTTTCAAGGCGTGTAAAGACTTCTCTGTGGGGCTGCACCTCCTCTATTTCTGGAGAAGTGTAAATTGAGGCAGGTAGAGCTGATTGGAAATGTGTTCAAAAAGAAATAATCATTCCATGTCCCTTCTGGTTTGAGAGCTGGCGGCTCCCACCTGTACGTGATGCCTGTAACTGTTGTGTGTCCTCTCATTCAGCTGAAGCACCTGAAACTGGGGGGCTGCCACTGCAGCCAGTGTCAGCGCAGCCTGCCGGGAGGAGCAGCAGCTGGTCCAGCTGTGTCCCAGCTGCGCAAGCAGGGCAGGCGTACCAGGGCTGAAGGAGAATTTTAGAAGGATTGGTTTTCTGATGTGCTGCCTTGTTTAGACCCAAGGCTGCGTCTTTTCTGAGCTGTTCTGCTGCAGTCGGGACTGGCCTGGCTGCCAGTATCCGTGAGCTTTTGCTTCACTGTTAGGACTATCAGCTTGCATCTGTTTGCCTCCAAGGGCAAGGCCAATCGTACAACTGGTTCAAAACTTTGAAGACCATCAACAACAACTTGGAGCCTGCCCTAGCTCAGGGATTAGACTGGAAAGTGAGTTTTAACACAATGGAAGAAGAGGTGTACTGGGTGAGACCAGAGGCCTAGCTAGCAGAGGGGTTAGTGATGGGAGCTTAGGGAGAAGGTATAGAAACAAGCACTCGCAAGAGAGCTCTTTGGTAGGATCATTCCTTTCAGTGGGAGCAAGGTTCGGCCATCCCCACCCTTGTGCTGGCTCGGACCTCTTGGTGAGCTGAACTCTTCTTGTGGTGTTTAGTTTTCTGCCACTCGTGAATTGAACTAGCTCTCTGAGCATCACTGCAGCATCAGGGCTAGCACACAGCCGGGTGTGAAACAGCAAATGCACAGCCAGCCAGATAGGTTAGTGACCTCCAGGCCTGTGTCAGCTGAAGAACAGGGCAAGTACGGTGACGCTTCTGGGATAGCTCCTGATTTCTGGCATCAACGCAGAGAGCATGTTGCTGCTCTTGGCAAGGAAAAAGTGGTATTGGTGACTGGGAGCATGACTGGGGCTTGCAGAAATGATCCAAGTTATAAGACCAGTCTGTGCTCAAACTTTATGTGAGGGGAAATGGGTTCTTGGAGGAGCTGGGAACACAGAATCATCTGTCTGGAACAGGCACTGTCTGAAGTCGCTGAGGTCTCTGCAAACCAGCAGCTGCTGCTTTCCCCACTAGAAACCAGCATGTATCTGCTCACCTCACTTCACGGGATCTTGTAGACCCTTGTAGACCCCAGCTTGGGTTACAGCTGTGGTGGAGAGAGGGGTATGGAAACTCGGCTTGCTTCAGGCAACGTCCTTGCTTTGGGTGGGAGGCATGCATCTGTGTAAGCAGAGGACCTCGGAACAGCTACTGCCTGCATGGTTCACATGCTGCGGGAGAGAGTAAGAACATGCAATGTGGTAAATCAGGTCTTTTTTGTGCCTACAGAAAGCTCTCCTGGCTGTTCTGCATATTATACCTGGGAGACTGGGAGCAGTGCTGACTGTAGTGGCCTGGGCTGCAGGGAGCCAACCGAGCTAAATCCCTCTTGCAGGCAGGTTTGCAGCACAGCGTTTTCCATGGCGGGGGATGCTTCCCAGAGCAGTTGCCACCGCAGCTCTCTGAATCCCCCTTTGTTGGTAAAGCTCTTCAGCTGTTACCCAGCCCTTTGCTCCCCCCGCTGCAGCCTGGAGCTGACAGCCCTGTAAAAGCAGCTTTTGTGCGGGGCCGGGGCTCTCAGCGAGCTGTTC
>NW_009206446.1:0-2738 GCF_000690835.1 Fulmarus glacialis | reverse complement strand
CCTGTCTGGCTGACCTTGCTTGTGAATCCTTCCCCTCCTGTCCCGTAGCCTGCGGCTGCGTGGCGGGAGCCAGAGGCATTAATCTTGGCTTGTAAGTTAATGGGGGAACCATACAGACAGCCTCTGTTCCTCCCAGTGGGAGCCTTGCCGCATCAGGGCAAGTTTACTCCATCCAGTGGCCTCTGGAGAGCCACGGAGGGGACAGGTCGACATCACACGGGACCTGCTGAGCCTGGTTTCTGCTGGGGGGATCAGCCCCATCAGATCGTACTCTGCAGGAGAGGCCAGCTCTCACCCCGCGTCTGGGCGTGGGGAGCGGAGCCCTGTTGCTGACTCTGCCACCTCATTGCTGTGTGAAGTTAGCTCGGTTAGAGCCGCTGTCCTTGCAGATGTGTCCTTGATGCTCCTGGCTGTTGCTCTCAAGACCGGGAGTGTTGTTTTTCAGAGATGTCCGAGCCCTGCAGTTCTCACAACTCCTACGAGTGCGGCCGGTTCCAGCAACCTGACAGTGAATCACTGCAGCTCCAAAGGCAGAAGCCGCTAACGGTTGTCTCTGGCCGTAGCTCCTGTTCGGTTTCCCCATCAGTGATCCCGATCTCAGAAGAAGCTGTGAGGGCCAGCGCCTCATATTTTAAGGCGGTGATAAATCCTGCTTGGGACGGTACCGGCTGAAGTGCTCCGTCTCTGCACAACACCCTCTAACAGGCTTCCAGCCAAGAGCCATGGAAAATGTACGGTGCCAGGGAAAAAGAGCAGGAGATGTCTTGGATGTCGGCAGTAATCAAGGGCACTGTGACAGCTGCAAACGTGTGCATCAGTGTGTAAGGCCAGAACACCCCAAGTCACCCTACCAGCAGGCCACAGTGGCCAGTTTCTGGCAGTCTTGCCCAAAATTCCTCTTTGTCCCCAAAACTGACAGTCCACATGAGCACAGGAGCAAAGACCCAGTCCATGAGTTTCCCCACCCGGGTCGTGTCTCTAGCTGTGAGCAATTTCCAGGGCTCAGGGGAGGTCTCCGGAAGCAAGTGATGCATTGGATTCAGGATGATGCCTTCGTGGCTACTGCAGGTCGTCAGCTCAGCTCCAAGGTTACTTAAAAAATGAAGAAATATAAACAAATCTGATAACCTGCTGATTCCCAAACTGCCTTTCCAAATGGACAGTGAGGTATCACATACCCGAGGCTGTGCCAGGCTCTAATCAACAATCACCCTGGCCTGTCGGACAGGCTCTGCCATAAATCCTTCAGCTGAGCCTCTTTTCTCCTTCTGCCCCTGGAAGGGTCTTCCAGAAGCTGCTTGAGAGAGAATTTCAGTCTCGCTGTACTCCAGACCTATTTATACCCCTTTGTATTGATCTGGTGGAGCAGTCCTGGCTGTCACACCCCTCGCACTTTTCCACTGCTTTCATCTAGCGAGTCAAACTTTTGGAAGCCAGTAGCTTCACCAAGCTAAAGAGTGGATTTGGACAGGAATGGAGAAGAAGGGACCAAACATACATCAAAGAAGATGCTGTGATGCTACCAATCTCTGGCTGAGCTCTAGAGCAGCTCTGATGATCAGGGCCTGGGAAATGCAAAGCTACGCCGGAGAAGGGAAGATAAGTACCATGGTTGGTTGTTACTAAGAATACAATTATCCATACGCTAATGATTGCCTGCCTGATAGGATTACCAATAAAGACAAACCGCAGCGAGGATCATGGCTTCGCTTCCTTCCTCCCACCCCGGGGATTTAATCCCGTCTTTGTTCGTGTTCTGTTTTTAGCCAGTCAATAAAAATCTCTGCTCCCGGAGATATCTCCAAAGCCTTTTCCCTGGAGGAAACTTTGGGGGTGGATTCCCATGTCTGCTCCCCTCGCACACAGCTGGGAGAAAGCTCTGTGCTGGTTTTACCCTGGCAGGAATAGCTTAGGCCTTCTAATTTCGGCCTGCTTTGTAAAAGGTTGGCTAATCCTCCCAGCAGTCTCAAGAGGCAGGAAATCCTTGGTGGCAGAGTCTGGAAGGACCTGACAACCCCCTGGCCAGTCTCCTTGCCAGCTTGTGATTGCTTTTGGGCACATGCTGTTTTTTGAGCATTCTGTTTTTCAGATGCCCCAGCAGCAAGGTGCTCGAGGGGAGGCTCTCGCAGCCCAGCTACTCTCAGCACCCACTTACCTGGTGGGTGTGACTGCGGTTTATGGCACAAATGTGCCGCTGATATTGCCCGCGGCTCCTGGGGAAGGTGGAGTGGTGCTTTGAAGCTTGGCATAGATGCGCTGCCAGATGCTCCTCACCGAGGAGAGCCAGGACAGCCTTCCCTCGCCCTGCCAGCTCCTCCACTGCCCAGCCGAGGGCTCACAAGGTGCAAATGCTCCTTAAGCACTACATGGAGGCCAGCTGACACCCCAGCCTGCTCAGAGCTCCCTGCAATCCCGCCGAGCCCACCGAGCTGTGGGTGCCTGTCTGCCCACAGTGAGCACCCCAAGAGACAGAGGTGAGCAGACAGAGACCCTTCCAAGTCAGTTACGGATGACACAAGTGCGTGCGCAGAACGGTTTGGGGACGGCTTTTGGGGTATAGGGCAGCGTCTAATGAAAGATCCTCCTGTCCAGACGCTGGCATCAGGCAGAGCCGGGCTGCCTGCAGGCAGCCTCCCTCGCCCGGTCCCCCTTGCCCAAATCCCCCCCGCGGGGGTGAGTGGGTGCGGGTGTGCATCCCCGGCGGGCGGGGGGACCGCTCCGGCGGCCGGCTCCCTGCG
>NW_009206445.1:0-432 GCF_000690835.1 Fulmarus glacialis | reverse complement strand
CAGGCCCGTCCGCCACTCGCGAAGGTGCAGGTGGACAGAGCATGCTGCCTACATGGAGAGGATGGGAGCCACCTCGTCCAGGGAGGCGATCAGGATCCCGATCTCACAGATGCAGGCCGTGAGCAGCAGGGCCCACGTCGGCTCCCCGTTGGCTTTGCCGTGGCCGAAGACCTGGGAGCAGGGAGGGGAGAGGGCCGCGTCAGGGCTCTGCAATGCCGGCACTGTGCAGCATGGGGTGAGGGTCCTCAGCACAGCCCGATTGGGCTGGATGCTCCCATGTGCCCAGCACTGGCCAGGAGCAGGGACCGGGTGCACCGGGGCTGCGCGAGCACATCCTGAGCCGGGTCCCGCTGGGGGAGCGGTCCCAGGGCCGGCAAGACTGGCTCCTGCTGCTGGTACAAACCCATTCCCGGCAAAACCCAGAGACGCGCC
>NW_009206444.1:754-13199 GCF_000690835.1 Fulmarus glacialis | reverse complement strand
GGTTCCTGGCGTGCTGGCCGTGCCCTTTGTTCCGCTCCATGGCGTCCCCTCACCCGGCTCCCCTGTTGCCTCCCGCAGGGCCCACCGCGCTGCTCCTCCCTGCAGGCCCCCATCATGCTGCTCTCGGGGCACGAAGGAGAGGTGTACTGCTGCAAGTTCCACCCCAACGGCAACACCCTTGCCTCCGCCGGCTTCGACAGGCTCATCCGTGAGTGCCAGGCAGCGCTGTCCCAGCCAGCGCTGTGCGGGGCTGGGGCTCGTACAGTTTCAGGCCATTGTGCTGCGATGGGGTTTTATCTCAGCCCTCAGCCTGCTGGGTCCTGAGCGTGGAGTGCTTCACCAGGAGGGGTGCGAGAAGCTTCTTCCAGCTCCTCTGGCAGATCACTGTCCGGTTGGTGTGGGCCCTTCCTCGGATGGGGCTGATAATGTGCCTTGCTGGTCACAGCCCTGTGTTCCCAGGCCCCTCGCACAGCTTATCATCAGTCTGTATTTGACTGCAGTAGTCTGCAGAAATGCGATCTTTAATGCTTTGGGTTGCTGAGGTGAAGACTATTACTTTTCTTAATAAATTCACCTTGAACTAAAACCGTAAATCAGCTCAAATCAGCTGTCCGTCCTTCCGGGGCTCACACGATGCTTCTTTATTGCTACGCATCATCCCGGATTGGAGATGATAGTGGCGATGGTACATAGTTCGTTTCACTGAATTCCCGGAGAACGGCTCCATCCACAGCAGGGAGGTGTTTCCGTCTTTCCTGTACTTACCTCTCCCTTCCTTTCCCCCAGTATTGTGGAACGTCTACGGGGACTGCGACAACTATGCCACCCTGAAGGGACACAGCGGGGCCGTTATGGAGCTGCACTATAACACAGACGGCAGGTAAGTGGCGTGCAGGTGGCTTTTGGCCTCAGGCCCGGCTTTTGCTGAAGGAAGATGCTTTCTGCTGGCTGGAGTCCCTCAGAGCGCCTCGTTGTTGCCCCTGCTCAGTCCACGTATGGCGAATGCTTGTGGTGTGGCTTTCCCAGATAAGGAGTGGTGCCGGCTTGAGCTTGAGCAAAGGGTCTGGAGTCACCTGTGACCCACCAGGGCCCTTGATTTCAGTCTTGAGGAACAGAGGAAAGTTAGTGTCGGTCATCTGGGAGACATTGGGGAGGAAAAGAAAGTAAGTGAGATGTTTGTTAATTTGAAAGGCCGTTCCACTATTGCATCCGAGCTATTGCCACTGAGCTTTCCTTCCTGTGTTCATCCCAGATAGTGTTTGAGGAGGCAGAAAACCAATTTATGTGTATCTAGAAATGGGGGTTAATGGGAGCGCCATCAGTGTAGCTGCCCCACTGTCAGTCAGCCTCCTCTGAAACACCACGTTCGTATTGGCGTATGGGGGAGATTCTTCTCCATGGTGTTTTCCCACTGAATATTTCCAGCTTTGATCACCGAACTTGAGAGTAAAAAAGGTGGGAGGGGAGAAATGTTTCTGAAATTGAGAACCTCACAGCAATTCTTCTCCGCAGCATGCTCTTCTCAGCATCCACAGACAAAACCGTGGCTGTGTGGGACAGTGAGACTGGAGAGAGAGTGAAGAGACTGAAGGGCCATACCTCATTCGTTAACTCCTGTTACCCAGCGAGGCGAGGACCCCAGCTTGTCTGTACAGGCAGTGATGATGGGACAGTGAAGGTCAGTATATTGTGTAAGGAGATAGTCTGGAGTGAAAGTAAGACAGGATCTCTTTCATTCAGCCTTTCATTACTCTTATCATTTCATTATCTAATAACTTTGATTTCAGAAATAAAAAATTTGAAACAAAATTTGGCTGCTCCTTTTTTTCTGTAATTCTTTGGAGGGGATTAAGAAGATTCATCTGCTTAGTTGTACTTTTTCCACTGAACTGCATTAACAAAGCATGAGAGAGGCAAGCCATTAATGAAATCTCGCATGCTAGCCCCTTCTTCCCTCCCCAGCACTCCTGTTCTCCAACCACACCAGACTTTTATTATGTTTTTATAGAGATCTCCTGAGATCTAAAAGAGGGGATTTCAGGAGAGTGTTCTGAGTCTCTGCCAAGTATCTGTGCAACTTCCTGTAATTTTATCGTTAAATATCTCTGTGCAACTTTCACAACTGCCATGTCTTTTCAGCTGTGGGATATCAGGAAAAAAGCTGCTGTCCAGACATTTCAGAACACGTACCAGGTCTTGGCTGTAACTTTCAATGACACCAGTGATCAGATCATATCCGGAGGCATCGACAACGATATTAAGGTAGGACGCCCGTGTCCTCGTGTGCCTTTCTGACCATGCGCACCTTTTCCATCCCGTCACGTCTTGCTTGTAGCAGTGTGCAAGACTCAAGGACAAATGTGGAAGCCTGTTGGTTAATTTTACTGTCACAAGAACCACGCAGAACCTGCTGCGTCCGACCTCGCTGTTGATGTAGGGCCAATAAACTGAGGGAGTTGCTCCAGGGCTGTTTGTGTCCTCGTGTGCCTTTCTGACCATGCGCACCTTTTCCATCCCGTCACGTCTTGCTTGTAGCAGTGTGCAAGACTCAAGGACAAATGTGGAAGCCTGTTGGTTAATTTTACTGTCACAAGAACCACGCAGAACCTGCTGCGTCCGACCTCGCTGTTGATGTAGGGCCAATAAACTGAGGGAGTTGCTCCAGGGCTGTTTGCCATGTGACCGCGCGGGCAGGCATTCCGGGCCAGGCGTCACAGCACTGCTGTCACCCGCTGGAGCTGATATGGCATGCTGGTTCTTCTGGCAGCCAATGCCCATCCCGGAGGCTCTAGAGCCATATATGAGGTAAACTAAAGAAAATGTGACACATCCGCACTCTCTGCCCTCTGCTCCAGTTTGCCACTTACTTTGTCACCTGCTAGTGTGGAAAGTTCCTATTTAAGAGTGAGCTCAGTGTTTCATTCAGCTGGTAACTGAGATTCTCCTGATAGCTGTACGGTTCAGTCTGTCTTACTGTCTGTTTAGCCTCGGGCTCCAGCCTTACCTAGGCGTGGGGAGCATGTGCTTGTCAGAGGGCCATCGCTAAGTGTAGCACTGACGTGAGATCTGCTCCAACTGCCTCTTGAAAGGCAGTAACTCTTCGGGGAAGAACAGCGTGAAATTTTGGGGATTGGACAACTGCTGCTCTGTGCCATCAGTCAGTGGAATCTGGGAGCTGGGGGAACTGTAGACAGGTAGAGAGGGATTCCTGCATGCATGGGCTGCTGACTCCTTAGTGGTTGGATATGTTCGGTAAGAAGTCTTCTAAGGGGCAAATTCCTACGACACATACAAAATTCTAACCTCGTATTTTAGCCATTCAGACCACATCAACCAAAATCAAAAGCTGATGTTATCAGCTGACTGATCAGTACCTATGTGAAAAGCTTTGGAAACAGCAGTTCCAACAGCCTTGGCTGTCTTTTTTGTTAAACCGCAATGTTGTGTCTGAAAGGTGTGGGACCTTCGCCAGAACAAGCTCACCTACACGATGAGAGGACACGCGGACTCGGTGACAGGCCTCAGTCTGAGTTCGGAAGGCTCCTACCTGCTCTCCAACGCAATGGACAACACAGGTATGTCTTGCCTGATGCGAGAGCGCAGCTGTGCAGACAGCTGTCAGGCGCTGCTCTCTTACGCTAGCTTTGCGTGGCGTTTAAAAAGGAACAGCTCAAATTGTTCAACGTAGAAAAACAAGAACCAGATGCGGGAATGGGCTGAAGGGAGTTTGGCTCCAGAGATAAAGCTTGAATTCTTCTTGTTACGCCGGTGACAGTCGCGTCCTTTGCAGGGAGGGAGCAGCTGCGTCAGAAGGGTTTGTCGTGTCTCCCGAAGGGCAGTGAGGGCACAAGCTATGGCACACGTAATTGGTGCAGACAGTTGAACACAGTCTCGGGTCTGGCTCTTGTCAGGGCGGTTTGGCTGTTTCTCCGCAGCAGGGAATGACGGCACAGTTTCCAAACTGCCTGTCTCCTGTGTGGGGGTGCTCAGCCAAGCTGATCTGATTAGATGTGTGATCATGGAGTGTGTTAGAATAAAGCAAATGCTCATGTGAGGAGATGGTGGCTCGGTTGTGTAGTAGTTGTTTTGGATTTTTCCCCTCCTGTTGGCAGTGGTCTTGATGTAATTACAAATTTCTGCGTTTGACCTTTCATATCAAAGCTTTCTGCAGGGGAAAGCTCCTGGTTTCCTTTTGTTTCCTTTTGCTTCTGGGGAAACCTAGGCAAGAAGAGAACAAGGAGCATGATCAGGTCTTTGCTCATTAGCAGCATGTCTTAGGAAAAGGAACGCTTCCAGAAGCTGACCTTGCCCCCATGCCTCTGCCTTCTTCAGCTAATTACTGTGAGCTCTCTGTTGCAGTTCGCATCTGGGATGTGCGACCGTTTGCCCCTAAAGAGAGATGTGTAAAGATTTTCCAGGGGAACGTACATAATTTTGAAAAGGTGAGTGTACTGCAGGCCGAAACATGATTGTAAAATGCTGCTGCTCTTAACTTTTCTGTAAATTGTTTTTTAAATTCAAGTTTAAACCAGAAAGGCTTTAATAAGAACTCAAAGAAAGATTAATGCACAAAGTGGGATTCCAATTAAAGCCGCAGTAACAAGATTTCTGTGCTCAGTTCAGCTGTAATTAGCTGTAAATTAAGTATTTTCTACATTTACTATCTACTTTGTGCAAAATAACAAGGCACTGGATGTTTCCAGCAATAAAATAAAACCTGTAATTACCATCTCATCTTCCAAAGGGAGATCATTAAAGTGGCGCTCATGATATTTAAAGTCTCGTGGTGATTTTAATTCAAGTAGAAGGGGAAAATTAAATCTTCCTTTGGAAATAGATCTGTGCACGCTTTTTTATTTCAGAATCTTCTGAGGTGCTCTTGGTCCCCAGATGGGAGTAAAATCGCAGGGGGATCGGCTGACAGGTGAGTTTCTTACCGTCAATCCCAAATCGTTTTGCAGGCACTCTTGAAATGAGTTGGATCACATCTAAAATTAATCTGAAGACTCAGAATTGTGCGTAGAGGTGTGAAGACCCAAACAACCCTATGTGGTCTTCTGTGAGCGTTGTCTGCCCTGATTACAGTAGCGATGTCTTTGTATCACCTTTGTGTCAGTAGAGAAGCACCATATAGTTGTAAAATCTTCTTCTTATTGTCAAAAGCTGACTGGAGATCTGCATTGCTGCTTCTGTTCAACCACGGGATCCAACACTAGGACCAGCAGATGACAGCATGGCTGTCAGTGGACTGGGTCCCTTGTGGTTGTACTGGCAGATGCTTGTGAGCGTCTTCAAGACGCAGGGAGTCTGGGGAAGTGCGTGTAGTGTGGGGGTTATACTGATAAGGATGCCAATACCAGTTAAATTGCTGCGTGGCAGCTTCAGGAGGCACCAGTGGTGTTCCAAGGATCATTAATTAATGAGTAAGAAGAAATAAAGATCTAACTAAATTAGCACATACCGTACTTTTAAATGAGATATTCTGTAAACTAAGGTAACCAAGGGGTAAAATGGGTAGAGGGAGGAAGCCAGCCAAGGGTCCATGCCAGGCACTGAAGGTCACCGTGAAGGACACCAACCTCCACTGGAGCTAATCCAGACACACTCTCGGTGACATCGAGACAGGAATTCCTGCAGGCTGGAGTCCAGGGCATGGAGCTGTAGTAATCAGCAAATTAATGAGTTTCTGATAGAGGATAGGGAGAACTTTAGCTCTCACTGTCCAGATATAGTGGGGCCAGCTGTCACAGCAAGTGGCTGAGACGTGACTCTCCTTTCCAGTCCTGCTGGGCAGTAACGGCGGTGCGCGTGGTGGAGGAATGCCTGCGTGTTAGCCTGCTGAGGCTGTGGCTGATCCGCTCAGCGGCGAAGTGTGGCTGGAAGTCTTAGGCCATTAGGTTAGTTCTGCAGATGCTGATGCAGCTCTGTGGCCTGACAGCAACTTTGTTGTGACATTCGTGGGGAAGAGCACGCAGCCAGTTCCCAGCACAGGTTAGACAAGGCTGCTCTAATCTTTCTGCTATCTCTGAGCTTTTAAATTTTTTTTTGAGAAGGAGTATCTGCTGGGAAAGCAAAGCGAGATTAAACAAACGTTTCATTTGTCTGAGTACAAAATAGTTCCCCAATGATTACTCTCTTCCTCTGCGTTCCGTGGAGTGTGTGTGTATGTTGGAGGGAAACTACCTGGATTTTTTTTTTTGCTGTTGAGCCCTTCAGAAGGGTTATAGTAAAATCAACTACTTAACGTGCTTGCCTGCTTTGCAATACCAAATTAAAAACACAGCAGCAGAGTGCTTTGAGAAAGCGTTTGATACAATTCTTGCCTGCTAGATAAAATAGTTGTGCTTGAAGAAATGCTGCTTTAAGTAACATTCGTGACTTAAGTTGCAGGCTTGAATTTTTCCCTTTTATGTGTTTAAAGAAAATAAGTCAAAGAATAGTGCCAGCCTGAAAATGAATGCTCCTAACAAAGTAGATCTGCCCTGTGTTGGTATCCAGTGTCCTGTCTCCCTAGCCAGCAAGTGTTATAAATGATTCAGTGCTTTTTTTGGGGGGAAAGCAGCTCACTTCTATTTCAACTAAAAGACAGCCTAATTGTAAAAGCAAATCTTGTTCTTTGTCCAGTCTGCAAAGCTCTGACAAATGGAAAGGAACAGGTGAAACTGAGGAACCCACTGTTGGTAGCATTGCATAAGCCTGAAACGGTCCGGCCTTGGTATTCGGAGCTTGGGCTGCGTGCGGGGCTGACGAAAGGGCTGTTGATCCCCAGCATGCTTGAATTCATACGGGTGAGATACGGGGATGTGCAGTGGCGTTTGCAGCGATCTTCCTTTGGAGGGGTGTAATGCAGTTGATGGCTTTTACACGTGTTTTACGGGCTGTCCCCTGTGCCCTTAGCCCCTGCAGTCCCCTGTAAATAGCCATAGTGATGCCTCTGGGGCATGCGGGCAGCAGAGCTGCCCTTCACGCCAAACCTGGCCAATTACTGCCCTGCCGCTTCCCTTTTCTGCCTCGGCAGATTTCATTTTAGCTGCCAGTCACCTCCCTAAAGAGCAAAATGAGAAGGCAGAGTGAGTGTAATCCAGAACTGGCAGCTTTCCCGAGCCACCGATTTTTTTGCAGAGCTGTGAACCTTGTAACAAATGCTATTTCACGTGGCAAGGCCGTTGTGTTTGGGAGGGAGGGATGCAGTGTTCCCGTGCAGGTGGGGTGCAGCGTCGCATTACCTGGGTTGTAGGATGTTGCTCAGGGCTCTTCTCGTTTTGATGTATTAAAAAAAACCACTCACTCCTACAGATGCTTACCATAACCAGGGTCAAAGCATCACTCCCCTTCCCGGTGGAGCTTGTACGTGGCTGCCGCACCATGCAGGCAGCAATCAACAGCCGTGGGGGACAAGCAGTGATCTTGGGTACAGTGTGATTTGCAGCAAGGCACCGTTTCCCCCACTTTCTGAGACCATTTATAAGAGTAATCTGAAAGCTGATCCGTGCCTGGTGCCCGCAGTTTCTTTACGACCTCCTGCCTGAAGGATCCTGGTGGCTTCTGCGCTGCCCTTCAGCCAAGGTGCGGTGCTCAGGCAGCGGTGGGAGACCACGGCGAGGCCTGCAGGAGGTTAATCAAAGGTCTTGGCGCAATCTGATCAGCCCCCTAATAAATGCTGGAAGGGGAATCATGACTTTAATGGCACAGCAGGAAGAAATCCTTATATAAAGCTGTTGGCTATGAGGGATTACACTGTAGCAGGGGCTGGGGGAGCACCCGAGCTCCTCCTCGCCACTTGGCTGCCATCATGAACCGAGGGTGACTGCCAGGCTTGCAGGCAGGTATCTGCGAGGGTGAGAACCCTCCTCCCCACTCCCAACGCTAATTTTCTCCCTTAGCCCACTGTGTTGCTACTATATTGAGGGTCTCTATGGCCTCACGCTTTCAAATGGGTCTCCGTGCCCTGAGGGGTGAGATGGGGCTGCCGTGCCTTGATGGTGGTGAGGCTTTTAACACCAAGTTGACACTTCAGCTCCTAGCTGCTCAGACCTCTGCTCTTCTGGATTTGGCAGTGCACCATTTTGCTCCTGAGAAGCTCCTTGTTTATCCACACGAAGAGCTGCATCTATATCAGCCCGGGTGGTGAACCGCTACAGAAAGAAGCCGTTGGTGTGGGAGGCAGCTGCTTTCCCTTCTCAAATGCCTGCACTCATAATGACTCTCTTGTAGGTTTGTCTACGTGTGGGACACCACATCCAGGAGGATTTTGTACAAGCTGCCAGGCCATGCCGGGTCGGTGAACGAACTGGCTTTCCATCCGGAGGAACCCATTAGTAAGTCCTCCCCACCTCAAGTCAGCTGGGGAAGTAGTTTCAGGGCTGACTGAACGGTTGATCCTCTAGAAAACAGCCCCAAAATTGTCTGTGGTCCAGAGCCCTGAGTATCAAAGACAAATTTAGGGCTAGCAGACTCCTACCTGCTCCTCTCCTGCAGACGGGAGTTGGGCTGGGTGTGCCCTGGGGTTGTGGGCTAAGCGCGGGGGCTCTGCTTCTGTGTCCTGACCAGGGGGAAACCTGGGTGGGGGCACCCGTACAGCAGCAGTGCGGCTGGTGGTCTGGGCTCTTGGTCACCCATGGCTTGGCTGCCACTGCCTAGGGCTTGTCCAGACTTCACAAGGGCCGTGCAAAAAGGTTTTGGAGTACCTGCGTTTGGACACCAGGGATATAACCATACCTTTGGTGATCACATGAGAACAGTGATCACCTGGGAGCATGTCTCCAGCCTGGGCTCTCTTAACTTGCCCAAAAGCTGTAGGAAGCAAACAAGGCTCTTTGTGCAGCAGGTTTTGTCCCCATTCTAGAGATGTCCTGCACGTGGCGCCACGTATCAGCGCTGGTGGCTTTTTCAGAACCATTTTAACCACCACGCATTAGCTGAGACCAGGTTTCTTGGCGCAGCGTGCGGCCCAGGCGGGACCGCAGGGTGCTGTTTGTTCCTATGGAAACACTTGCACCATCGGCCAGGTCACCGCATTGCTCCAGCCAAAAATTGACAGGAGTCAACCCCGAAGTGAAGCCAAGAGCTTGGTTGTGCTGAGGATGACAGTGTCTGCAGCAGGGCAGTGAGTTATGGATTTGTTCCTTGGTTATTCATTGCCCTGTCTTCAGATCTTCAGATCTGAGACTGTGCTGGAAGAGTGGATTGTTTGCAATTGTATTCTGCTGAGCTCCTCTTTGTGAATCAATCACTCAGCTTAAAATAAAAATTAAAAACCTATCCAGGCGTTGCATGCGAGTTATGCAATTGATTTCTATTAACATCTGGGAACGTTAATCTTGTAAATCGCTGCACCCACTCCATGACACTCGTCTGCACGGGAGGGTGCACGGGGAACCAAAACGCGGCAAGATGACAGACACCGGTCTGCGAGTTCATGTAGAAATCCCCCAAAGCTCTCCTGGATTCGATTGAAACCGTTGTCAGTGTCAAGAGCGGTGCTTCTGGGTCATTCTTTTGACGCTTGTGTCTTGAATCCCCTGAAGAGCCGTTTCTGAGTGAAGGTGGTTCAGTGGCGTGTTGTAGCTGGGTGCCAGCTGCATTTTGCCTGTTCTGATAAAATAATAACGTCCCAGCGAGGCTTTCCTGGCCAGCCTGTGCCCTCTAGCGGCATGCAGTCCCGACGGCAGTGCCAGACTTGCAATCTGAACGTTCCTTGTAATGAAAATAACGCTTCAGGATGCTTGAGACTGTTAACAGCGTGTTTATACACCTCTCTTTGCCATTTTAATGCTTAGACATTACAGGCAGTATGCTGTTATGCCTGCCTTGGGACAGGGGAATGGCAGCCACAACACACAGCGTGTGATTAGGTGTCAGGGTAGTAATTCCACAGAGTGGTTTTGGGGAGCAAATGAAATTTGGCTTTCTAGATCACTTACGGCAAGCGAAATGAGTAGTTCAATTCAAATGATGTGTCGTTAGTGGAGGTCTCAAACGGTTGTGTTTAATTTTCATATTCCTCCCTTCCCCCCCCTCTCTCTCTCAGTACTCTCCGCATCCAGCGACAAAAGACTGTATATGGGGGAGATCCAGTGAAGCTGACGAGGAGATGGTGGGACTCGGGCCCTCGCGATCCTCGGTTTACAGAAGTCGGATTGACTTGCTTCTCACCGGTGCCAGCCCCCCTCACACTTGTGGCAATGGGAAAATGTTGAAGCATCAAGAATGTTGATGTGACAAGCCGCCCTCTCGCAGGCTGTAACATCTGCGTGGTCTCGCTGTACAGCTTTTTTCCAGCCCCCCCTTCTTTGGGAAGGAAGGAAAATTTGGAATTGAAAAGAATTTGGTTTTGGCTGTACCACCGCCTATTAAACCCTTACCCAGATCACTTGAAATTGGTAAAATTTGTTTAAATTCCATATGTGGCTTGTATATTCCCTGTCCAGTTTCTCTTGGTTTTTTTATATGGTCAAAACTGAAATAGATAGCTTTTTACAAGAACTGTGTGAATGGGATTTATTGTTCTGTTTTATTTTTCTATTGTACAATACTAAATCAAGGCCCTCACTCGTATATAACCAGGGGAAACCATAGACGTTAACTTCAGAAGAGCAGCTTTATTTTTTATTCATGGCAATAAAAATGACCACACTTGAAATAATTATTGGGCTACTGCTGAATCCTATTTTCGTGTTTTGAGTAAAATCCAGCCTCCTGCTATAAATAAATGTAAAGGGAGTGAGTTTTCTGTGACAGGCGCAGTGTATTCAGAGCTCGGCAGCGGGGGAACCGGACTGGCTGCGTCTCCCCTCTCCCTAAGCAGGCTGGCAGGAGGGTGGTACGAGGTGGTGGCAGGTCCTCGAGCAGGTTAGATCCATACCTCGTATACCTGCGGCTGACTGCTGGGACAACGCAAGGGTGCCTGCACCCTGCCTCAGCTTCAGGGGGGGACCTCAGCTTCTGCCAGATCTTGCCCCACAGCCACGGACCCCCTGCCTGGCTGACTGCTGGCTGCGCCCCAGCCCCGGGGTTTAGGCCAGAATGCAGTGGTCTGCCCTGACTGTTTTTTTGCCAAGGCTGAAACCAGCCTCGAGCCCTTGACTCGGGACTGAGCGTCGGCTGGTCTTTGTGAGAACAGGCAAGGGGGGTTCCCCGTGCCACAGGTCATTGTCTGATGTTAATTAACTTGCCGTGAAGAGTACATGCTGCATTTCTCTTCTGAATGTGTCCACCTCAGCTTTCGCCTTTTTTTCCCCCCCGTTTTTGCCCGCTGTTTGCTGCCTTGGCTCGGGTTGTATCGGGCATTTCTCACCCCTCGCTGCCTTTCTGCCCCATCCCAGAGGAGCTGCCTGAGGGCTGCAGTTCAGCTGGGACGATGGAGCGTGGACACGCGATGCTCCCATCCCAGCAGTGCCGTGCCGTAGGACTGTCCCGCGCAGTCTTGGCCAGCGTTTGACCAGGAGGAATCTGCTGCAGCCACCAGGTATTTAAGAGCTGGGAAATTGGATCAGTTTGTGCAGTGAAAAGGGAAGAAGCGCAGGGTCCCCTTGAGAGCATGTCTTGCCCTGCTTTTCTGCTGTGGGCAGAAGAGAAAAGCTGGAGGATGGCACACTTGGGACCGAAACAGACCCATCAGCTTTTAAGGAGGCAGGGGAACATGGCTGCATGTTCCCCGGAGGCGAGGTGATGTCTCCTGGGCATGGGCTGTGTGGTACTGTCCCTGGTCCCCGTCACCTGGGATGGTTCCTGTCCCGGCGCCGTGCCCGTCTGTCAGCAGATGGCTGCAGGCTGCCCCATCCCTGGGGGCTGCGGGACCTCGCTCACCGCAGTTTCTCTTGAAGCCCTTGAGGCTGGAGCAGGGCTGGTCTCGGCTCCTGGTTCCTAAATCATTGCAGTCAAAGTGACTTTGGCTGGAGAGCATGGATGTGTTTAACTGTCGGGAAGCCATTGACCCCAGCTGTGCCTCCTTCACTGACCCTCTTCATCCATGGGGTGATGGATTCGACCATCAGGTCTGAATGCTGAGACTCGGCAGAGCTCCAGGTTCAGATCCAGGGAAGATCAGCTTCACCGGACTGGGTCTGGACCCTGTCGGCTGCTGATATCCACCTCCCGTCATTCCCCCGACTCCCAGCGGGAACGGCAGGCAGGAGCCCGCAGGAACGGCTGCTGCAGCCCCGGGACTCTGCGCTTGTCCCTGTGCCGCTGCCCTCGACGGCCGTCTGTCCCCTGCGGCTGGAGCCAGGGGAGGTGATGGCACAGACACGGGAAGACCCATCGCCAGATCATGGTGAATGAGCGTATCTGAACGCAAACAAATCACCCTTCAGCTGAAGAGGCGGGCGGAGAGAGCTGGAGGCAGGGGGAAGATTTATTTTTAACTCTGCAGAGTATTAAATAACGTGCCCTGAAAGGCATGTAAATGAGCGCTGGGACTCCAGCCGGGAGCGCCGAGATTTTG
>NW_009206444.1:0-301 GCF_000690835.1 Fulmarus glacialis | reverse complement strand
CCCCAGCCGGGAGCGCCGCGATTTGGGATGGACCTCCCCAGAGCCACCAGCGTGGGAGCCCTGCGCCCGGGGACCGACACCGTGCCTCTGTCCCCTCACCCAGGGCTGTCGGGCAAGGAGGGTGCCGGCACGTGGATTTAGTGCTTTATTAGACCCTGTTATAATCCTCGAGGGTTTATGGTTTTATTTGAATGTATGCCCAAGTGTCAGAGGGAAGAGAGACTCTCAGGGCTGAGCCGGTGGTGCCAGGATGATAACCCTGCAGTTTACTGACTCTTGCTTGCTTAAAAGAAGAAAAAAA
>NW_009206443.1:3299-16041 GCF_000690835.1 Fulmarus glacialis | reverse complement strand
GACGTACCTATAGAAGCTTTTCTTGTTGCCCCTGATGCCCCTGGCCAAATTTAATTCTGTCAGGGCTTTAGCTTTCCTAACCCGATCCCTGGCTGCTCGGACAATTTCTATGTATTCCTCCCAGGCTACCTGTCCTTGCTTCCACTCTCTGTAGGCTTCCTTTTTGTGTTTGAGTGTGTCCAGTAGCTCCTTGTTCATCCATGCAGGCCTCCTGGCGTTTCTGCCTGACTTCGTCTTTGTTGGGATGCATCGTTCCTGAGCTTGGAGGAGATGATCCTTGAATATTAACCAGCTTTCTTGGGGCCCTCTTCCTTCCAAGGCTTTATCCCATGGTACTCTACCAAGCAGATCCCTGAAGAGGCCAAAGTCTGCTCTCCTGAAGTCCAGGGTAGTGAGCTTGCTGTGCGCCCTCCTCGGTGCCCTAAGGATCTTGAACTTCACCGTTTCATGGTCACTGTGGCCAAGGCTGTCCTTGCTTTGTTCAGAGAGGAGAGCAGTTCTATGAATAATGGCTGTACAGTATAAGCTACATGTGTATGTAGCAAAAAATTTGAAATGACATACAGGCAAAAGTCATAGAGGAGGCACAACCAGATTAAGAAATTTAAAGGTGCTGCTTTTGCAGCTACAAAATATCAATGTATTTATGTTTCCTGTACTACTAAGAATATTGTAAATACCGTTCAATTGCTTTTCATTTCAAAGAAAATTGAATTGTTTATCAGCATGTTTTAAAGGTACAATTGAGACAAAGTTTAGAAACTACTCTGGAGATTGGAATTCCCTGGGTTTTGACTGCTTCGTTTTCTCAAGCCTTAATATTGCACTAATGCGTTTCTCTTTTTTTTTTTTTTTTTTTCTTCATTATACCTGAAGACTGTACACAAAGAACATTTGGGGAATAACTAAAAGAAACACCCACACAAGGGAGCAAGAATCCACAACTTGTATTGATCCTGGCATTTTCCCATGTTCCAACCAAATGAACAAGCCACAGGTGCAACCAAAAAGAGCAGGTGATCAAAACAAACTGTTATTGTGATGGGAATAAATATGATTTTTCATCCATAATGTATTAATCTCAAGGCACATTGATGCATCTGTTATATATTTACCAGCAGTGTTGATTTCTGACAGAAATTTTAAAAGAATGTAGATCTCTGAATTTATACAACTTAAAGATATATTTAACAGCTTTCTTGTTTCTGGTTTCCATGTCTGGAATCTTAAACCAATTAATCCAATAGTATAACTAACATTTAGTAACACAAGCAAGTCATCTGCTCACAGGCTCATTATTCAGCAACAGTAACATAGTGAGAGAAGAGTTAGGAAGACATGCCAGGATTTCAATACAAAAAGTATCACGTTATATACAGGCATTTCTTCACAGTTCTTTTACTTTCTATGTAGTTGTTCCCAGCATTTTTCCTTCTTACCAGGTTGCTAACCTGCTACTGAACCAACAGAGAGGCTTATCCAAACCAGTCAATACTGACCGTTTTATGAACAACTATGTTATGAAAAGGTAGGTATTTAGAAGTGGGCAAGAGTTGAACCAGTATATTGATCCAAGCAAGGAAGTACCTTCTAAAACCTTAAATGTAGAAAATGTGGATGCTGTAAGAGCAGAATTAATAGCTGAAAGGCCTGAGACTAGTGTATTGTTCCTCAACAGTATCTTTGACCAGACACACAGTAGTGTGCTAGATGGACTAGTCTGGACCAGATCTGGAGCTGGACTAGGCCAGAATAGATCTGGACTAGATCTGGACAAGGCCAGATCCTTTAAGGTATTTCTTATGTTCTCATCTTTACTCTGAGCACTAGTAACTCTTACATCTAAGAAATTTAACTGAAATTTCCTAAACAAAATTTGAACTCCAGTTTCATAACTGTTTCTTGACTCTAGCAATTACACCATATCTAAAATTAACCACATGCACTCTGTTTTTGCTGTTCCTACTCTCACCTCATTCTCTTAACATTTCCAGAGACAGCAAAGCTGGATTTTCTTCCCCCTTCTCTCCTTCTGGCTCCAGAACTCTTGCTTTTCTTCTTGTTTATTAGAAATGCCAGGTGTTCACCCAATAGATTGATGATTGGGACACAATTCTGGGAAGTAAGAAAGACTTAAATCACATACTATACTCTTCTATACTAATTCTTTACAATCATTAAAGATTAATCATTAATTATCATTAAATCATTAAGCAGGAAGTCATAGCTACTGTGGCCTTGGAAACCTCCTCCTTCAGTCATCCACTCAGCTATACCAAATGTACCTCATCAGTGTAGGAAATGTTTTCAGGCTCAAATATTTTCATGTGTATATAAGTAAATTTTTTAAATTACATGCAGCTAGTATAATTCTGAATACATTTCAGGAATAAGCCTGGGACAGGAACTATTCCCATCAGGTGGTTGTGGCTACCCTGTTTAGAGCCAAAGGCACGTATGGGTGTAAGTTATTTAGTGCTAGCTGATCTCAGCACCAGAAAACAGTCCTAGGCATCTTTGTTTAGCTACTATAAAAATAGCCATATAGACAGAACAAAATATTTGTGAACCAAACACACTGACCACTTGTTATATGCTATACTATTTATACAACTTTATTTGTTTTCCCCTGAAAATTTTTAAAATAATTCAGAACATATCACAGGTAATTTTCTTGACAAATTTAGCTCTTAGCTATTTAAAATCACTGTCAAATTATAATAGCACCTGGATTATGAAACAGGATAAATAGCTGATCTTTGGCACTGCAATTCAATACCTAAATAAAGATATTTTCTAAGAAACTGCTTAAAATTATTGCTTTTGGGCTGAGATTTTCTGCCTCACTTTTACTGTAGATAAACATTAAAAGGATGGAAAACATTGTATATGGTTGTTACTCCTTTCCCAAGTGGCTTAAATGATGTTCCCTTATCCAAAGCTTTAAGTGTCTTTGTATTATTCCTTGTGTTATGTAGAATAGGAATTAGTGTTCACTAGAGTGGCACTCAGACTATATCTACGTTACTAAATAAAAGTGACGGGAACATTGTCTATAAGGGAGTAGTTGGTACAGACCTAAAAAGGTGCCAGGGAACATAATCACAATTAACCACTAGAAAATCCTGGTACGCTAAACCTTTGCACAGGCCCTGTTTTATTTACCAGTATACTGCACAGACTTAGTCACACAGTTCTCTCAGGAATACAATCTGTCACATGCCATGGGGTGCATTTAACTCCACAGGCCTCATAACAAGAAGGAGCATAATGTTCAACTGTGAAAGAGGAGAGAGAGACATGTTAAGTAGTGTGCATCAGGTTGTAGCAAGTACTGCCATCTCTCTGCTTCCTCCTGACCTGATAGACCTGATGCTATGGGCACAGATGATCAATGAATTCAGGTGTGCTGTGGTGTCATACAAAGTCGTGCTGCGTAAGTGCTGTAGGAAGGAATCTTGTTCTTTGGTAGTGACAGAAGTAGCAATGTCCCCCAAAAAAGATCTGGTAGCTCCCATACCATTTCTCAGCCATAGCAGAGATGCATACTGATAGAAGTTACAGCTATACAAGATTCCTAGTAGAAATAAACAAATGCAACAAATGGTAACTTACACTTCTACTGTTTATTGCTTCTTTCTTGCTGAATCAGCTGTCTGGTTACAGAGCAAATTTCCATAGATTATTTTCTGCAGAAGCTAGAAAATATCTGTAATTGAATGGAGCTCTTAAAGGTTTGAAGTATTTTAGCTGTGAGAGTACAACTGTCTGAAACCACTAGCAACTTCCCTTGACACTTTTATAACTAAAATCAGCTCAACTGGGTTTCAAATTTCACAAAAATGAAATTGCTTCAGGCAGAGACCTGGTACACCCAGCTTTAAACTGAAGTGATTGTTTTTATGTCTGAGATAAACCACTGAAAATCAGGGTTTATGTCAGATTTGCTGGCACGAATAGAGAAGCTGCTATATAGTAACACTGAATAAGCTTGCTTTTATTTCATTCTATTCTAGATATAAAGCATCAGCTTCTCAACACATTCAAACTGGTCACTGAAATCAAGAAAACTATAGAAATATACAACATATCTGGCAGGCATATATCTATCTGTATAAAGCCAGATATGTAGACCAGACACAGCTCCTACTTAAATTCCTTGCAAGGCTGTTGAACTACTTCAGATTTTCAGTGCCATAGTTCAGAATATAGATTGCAAACTAAATTATATAAGAGCTTAAATAGAGAGATGATTTAATCTTTGTCTCTCAAGTGTGACCTTTGAACTTAATCTTTTACAGGAAGTATGACCTGCTTCTAATCTATTTGAGCATTTTGTGGGACTTCTACACTTTTTCCTACTACTCATTTTCATTGTAACTGTCTGTATCAGGTCTCTGACTCAACAATATTTTCTCCATTGGCTCAGATACATAGGCACGGAATTGTACCAAACATAGACCACTTAAATAAGTAACTTCAGTGTGATGCATTCCATCAAAATGCAGATATCAAAAACAGATCATATGTATCATGTTTATTTTTCTCCATTGGTTGCAGGAATTGTAAATTGATTAGTTTGGATCGAGATATCTCCATTGCCAGTCTTAGGTAAGATGAATTCCACTATAAGCATTCAGGGTTGATAGTCAAGGAACAACTAGATTTCACACAAAGATGAAACAAATATACAATGCCTGATCTCAGCATAAGGCTGTCATAAGAGCTAGAAACAAAAAAACTAAGAACAGAGAAGCAATGAGATATTGGCTAAAGGTACCAAATATATATTTGACATAAGTGCTGTGAAGGGTATTTGTTTTGCCTTCCCTCCCCCCTCCCAAAGAATTTTAAGGGAGAGAAGTGAAGGAAGACTGCAGGTAGGCTTACACCTGTTTTAAGGAATCCATAGAGGTGCATGGGAACTATGGCAGGCATATGCCATACAATGCATGCCTTACAGTGATTTATGATTCAAAAAAATTACAAATGGGCAGTGGTGGCACATGTCACACACTGCTCAAAGGTTAGTGTTTAAGATATTGCTTAATGTGAAGTGAATATAGGCCAGAGGTAGCTTAAGAATGGTCTTGAAAAGGAAAGTTATGAGATGGTATTTAATGTGGTAGAAAGGGCAAGACTTACAAAGATCTTTTAAAAATTTCTGGTGACACAAAGTTATGAGAGCCTGGACAAGTGTTCTGTTTTTATGGAGAGATACCACAGACCATGAATCAGAGTCAATGTGCAAGAAGAACCTGCAAATTTGGATACATCCTGGAAGTTAATTAAAGATATTACCCAACTCACAAGTGGGATAGTGAAGTTACCCATCATGGCAGAGGTGGAAGAAGACTGTGAGGGGAAAATGAGGTATTAAAGAGGTAGGCTCACAATACCTGCTCAGAGGGACTATAGTTTGGAGATAAGAAATAGAGAGATAAGAAGGGGGAAAGGGAGAAAGGGACAAACGTATGATCAGTACAGGGGAAGAAAGTATAGTCAATATTTTAAAATGTTCTCAGCAGACAGTATTCATCTCACACAAAACCCAAGACTTAGTAGCAGTGCTCCCTTATGACAGCCAGTGGGGACGAAAAAATAAATAATCATCCGAGCTACTGCATAAGTCATTAAAAGTAGATGAATCACACATTATAAATGCCAATGAAGGTAGCCTAGACAATAATCTCAGGGGCAAATCTCCACGCTGTAGAGGTCTAAAGGTGGAGTGTATAACTTTACCAAATATTAAAAGTGAAGAGAGAAACAGGGCTGAAACATAGCTCTGTAGAACCCCCCAAAAAAGTTATAACAGTGCTATCTGTGTTTCCCCAAACAAAGTTATGAAGTAATGACTGGGTAGACAGGAGGAAAGCTGGTGGAGGACAGAATATGTAAACTGAGAGAAACTAAGATTTCTTCTTGGAATTTCTTCCTGGAAGAAAAGCACCACTGACTGGAGGAGGTTGTTGATGAATCAAACACAACTGGCTTACAGCACCAATTCTGTAGTTTACAGAGTAAACCAAGATGAGAGGCTGAGAGATGGGTTTGTTCATCCTTAATGAAAGAGCGTTGGGAGAGAATCTTACGGCCATCAACAACTACCTAGTGAGAAGGTATATAGAAAACAGACAGATTTAACAGTGCACAGAGCAAAGTCACGAAGCAAGTTGGAACACAAGAAATTCTGCCCCAGAAAGAAAAACAAATAAATACTGCATGTGGGCACACACCAGAACAGGCTGCCCAGGGAGGCTGTGGGATCTCCATCCTTGGAGGCATTCAGAACTCAGCTGGACACAGCCCTGAGCAACCTGCCACCCCTGGACATGCTTTAAGCAAGGCATTGGACAAAAGACTTCCAGAGGTCCTGCAAAAATTTACAAGATTTTGTGATTCTAAGAAAGGTCAAGAGATTTTTTTTTTTTTTTTTTTTTTAAGACCAAAAAACTTGAAGACTGCTTATATTATGAGACAGAGACAGGACAGGCAGAAAGAGTGAGAGATTAACTGAAGAGTATGGGTGAAGAAAAAGCATAGTCATGAAGATGAGAAGATTTTCTTCAGTTTCAACAGTTTGAAAGGTGATTACTTTTATCTTACCAGACTCATGAAAAGTAAATAAAGTGCTAGTGCTAAACCAAAACTTCAGATCTACAATTTGTCCGTTTTATTCCAAATTATTATACAGTTAAACCAGTTTTTTGTTGATTTTTTTAAAATTAAATAAATACATAAATATTCACTTCTAGCTGAAACACATTACTTACAAGTAACCATTAAGCTTGTGACAAGACAACACCTTTGCCTTTAGGTCTATTACTCTAGGAAAACTTCACCTGTATATAATCTCAGTTTTCCTCTCTGCAGAAGGGAAAAAATTAAAAAAGCTTGCTTTATATTCACTGAGCTCTTCAGATGGTGAGAACTGTTGCTGTTAATACTATGGATTCTGAGAGAAAATAAAGACAAATGTGCTAATCTCCATTGTTCCCCCTTTTTTTTTCCCCTCCTCAAATACCTGAAAGTCCTTTGTCTATCTCCCACAGGCATCTGTGTAAGTTGACTCCAAAAGGAGCTACTTCACGTCCTTTGGGTTAGTCATTTCTGCAAATTTATTTAATGTGCGCAATGTTTTACAAGCTCTCCAGAAAAGCATTTGTTAGGAGCAACTGCAAGGCTGAAATGGAAATTGCAGAGGCAGCAGGCAGTACAAACAGGAAAACACAGGGGAAAACATACCCAGGGCTCGGCCATGTCCCCGTTAGAACTTCCAGGTCTTAAATGGTTAGAGAAGCAAGTAAGAAAGACAGATATTTTAAAAGAATTATTATAAACTTATTATGATGACTCAATTTAAACAGGACCTACTACATAAACAGAATTATTATTATTATTATTTAATTTCATCCAGTTAAAAAAAAAAAATTTGCTGTGGCCCTTTAAATTGCCAGTCAAACATTCACATATTTAAAAAAAAGAAAGATATTATGGTCATTTGAAAGCTTATGATTGTTATGCCCTATTCCATTTTATATATGGGTTCTATGATTTATTGACAACCCAGTATAAATGGTTCTTTATTTTCTATTCATCCTAACCTTGGTCAAATAATACCATCCTACTTCTCTTCACAATATTTTCCTAATATCTCAGCTCATTTAATTCTATTGATCCACTGAAGAGTATAATGGCAATGAAACTGGAATTAATAGCACCTCCCTTCTCCAATGCTAAGAGCTTTCCTATTTAGTCTGTGGACCATCACACAAAATCATAAAAGTAGACAAAAAAGCATACTGACCTTTATCAGCTACTATTGTGTTGCAAAATTCAGCAAAGCCCAGAACATCATTTTCAGTTTTATGGCACTGTTTTCTTAAATAATAAGGGGAAAGGGGGGGAGGAACTGACCCCTGTTCAGCATTTACTTAAGCAGAATTGGCATTAATAGAGTATTCTGTCAAAAATTCAAGCCTAGGAAAATGTATGGCTTTGTCCATAGCAGCAGCTATCTTAGTAGATTGCACTGTCACTGCTTCACACAAAGAGCATTGCAACACCATTAGTGGACATAAATAATGCACAAGCTCTTATGCAGTACTCAGCTAAGTGCATGGAAACCTTGGGCTCCTGTTGTCAGAAATTCAATGGATTAGTACCTAGATTTATTTTAAGTCTGTAAAGCACTTTGTTCTTGACAGCGTTCAAAGTAGAAAGAGTGCTATCCTGAATGTGCATCTTAATACTGTCATTCTTGTCTTGTAAGAATAGATGAAATATGGGATGCAATACTTCTTTTTAATATTTAAAAGTTTTCACTGGGCGGATGCAGTACACACATACCCACACAGATATATATATGTGTTTGTGTATATATATTTATAAGAACACAGTAGCCCATGGTTACCTTACTGATCTGGAAATGCAAAATACAGATATGCAATGCAATTTTAGCAAGGAAGAATACAATCACAATTGTGGATTATGAAAATAAATACTGATAAACAAATATATTATCATTACCTGGTTTTCTTTATAAATGAGATGTGCCCTCTACCAGATTCCTATATAAATAACACATTTACAGCCCCATTACAACACAAAGTACTTAACTTCTACAATGAGCATTACTAAGAAGAGATCATATGGTTAACTGAGATGATCATGAATATTTTAATCTAATTACTAATATTAAGAATTCAGTAAATCCTTACTTACCATATATCAAATAGTGTTCTTGTACAAGTTTACAGCAAAATGTTTACTTCCTAGTTTAAAACAAAACAAAACAAAACAAAACACAAAAAGAAACCCAGAACTTTTCAAAACCATCATTTAAAAGCATGTGAAATATGTTCAAGAAATAGCTTTACAGCAGTAGAGACTGTGGGGTCTATTTGCCTGTTGACGTTCTGGAGAGTTAAGCATGATAATCCCCCATGCATTGAGAGGATAACAGTACCCTTTGTGTAGATTAAAAGCAGTTTTCTATTGATATCAGGGTGGTAATGCAAGAACAGCAATATCTCATGTGAAGGTCAATCTTTCACAATGCCACCAAGACATAAAATCTTCATTTGAAATGATAACAGTTACCTTTTCTCTTTGCCTGCATGGTCCATGAATTTCCACACAATTCATTGAACCAGCAGTCAATGAACTATTCATTATTGAACACAGTGATTTAAAAGTCACAATATGTACATCATTAATGCCCATTTGGAAAAAAAAGTCAAATTCCAGAAATCTTGGTAGGATTTGAAATATATTTAAAACATAAAATCAGAAGTGCTTTGTTGCCAACTTTTTGACACCTCCAGTAAACCCCACCCTTCTCAAAGGGAAAATGAATTGTTTATCCCCTTAACTGCTAGAAGATATATGAGCTTGTCTATTCAGCATGCAAAGTTTTCCACCAAGTCTGAAGATACTGGAGTTTGTATAGCCTCATGTTCTACTAATTGTAACAGAATTTCTGTTAAAGCTATTCCCAAGTCCTCTGTACAGTACCTCACAAAAAAAAAAAAGCTCTTTTTAAAGAGAGAAAAGACAGAAAAGAAGAGAAAAAGAGAGAGGAGAGAGGAGAGAGGGAAGAGGGAGGAGAGGGGAAAGAGACAAACAGGGAGTGAAAGGAAGGAAGGAAGGAAGGAAGGAAGGAAGGAAGGAAGGAAGGAAGGAAAGAGGAGGGAGGGAGAGAGAGAAGGAGAGAGAAAGGAAAGACAGACACAAAGGGAAGGGTAAAAAGAAAGAGATATAATAAAGTGAACAGAAAGAGAAAAAAAAAGATAAACAGAGGAAGAAAGAAAAAGAAATAAGAAAGAAACAAAAAAGAGAGAAAGTTAAAAGTAAGAAAGAAAGAAGAAAGAGAAAAGAAGGAAAGAAAAAAAAATTTTTGTTCCTACGTTACAGGATTACTACGGTGTAAAATATTCATTTGGCTTTAGTTATCTTTTAATATATATTCTTTAAACACTTTAGCTTGAAGCTGAAAATACTGAAACTTGTAACAGATGTGTGCATCTAAAATGCCGGCTGTGCTCATTAAACACAACTACAACAGGTACCAAGCAGCAACGAATCAGATTGCAAGCTATGATCAATAGGTGGCGCTTTTCCCCTTTCTCATTTCCTTTAACCCCTACTCATAGAATGGAAAAACTGTTTTCATAAGCATTTTTGAAAAACTTACGTTACTTTTTAAAAACTTGCATTCCTTATGAAAAACGGGAAACGTTGATCAGTTCGTAGACTATTTTTTGGAGTGCTATAGGAGAGCCGATAAACTTGCACCAGAGCTGCACGAATCATGGATTTAATGACTTTGGTACAAAGTTTGTATTTTCCAATATTACTGAGAAACTTGATTTTAATCCCATGGCTGGTATAATTTTTAATTGATTTTTTTTTTTTTTTTAGATTAGGAAGAGATTTCATTTTCAAAGAAAATTGCCTTTTATGATTTGGCCACATTACTGCTGATCTGAGAAAATAATTTGAGTTTTTAAACATTTCTATGAAAAACATCTATTGTCGGAACTATTTGTCTACGTAATTACAATTCTTGATACAAAAAATGCCCAATATAGATCTTTTATTTTGTCCTTCTTATCATAATGAAAAAAGAAACTTTCCCAATATTATATATCACATTAAAAAGACATTTGAATATGTGAACAGACTGCATGTTGGTTAATTATATATTAATTTTAACGTGGCATGAAAAAATAAACATTAAAACAAAATATGCTAACTGTAAGACTGAAATCCTGGTTCAGCTGTGAAACTTATTTTGACATTAGTGTTTAAAAGATTTCATCTTGTTTTCCATAAGAGAGGAAAGGCATTGCCTTTTCCTTGAGAACAGAGAGTTATTTAAAACTCTTCCTTACATTCACAAAAAGGACAGAGTACATACTCATCTACGCACATACACATGTGCACACAACACATTCATATACAGAAGCCTATTATTCCCAAAGTAGAGTTATTTTAAAAGCAAAGAGATAATTGATTAGCAATGCAAGACTAATGCTGGAAGGCAAAGTAAAGTTTCTTATCTAGTTTCTGTTATCAATATCTTAAAAAGAAAACTATATTTCAAGAGCAAAATTATGATATCATGATAAGAAGTTTCAGCCGTAACTAAGAGTTTTACATTGATTAATAACTGGAGTTGGAAGGTGAAAACAGCTTGCCTTTTAAGAAAGACACTCTCTTTTCTAGGAGATCGTCCCACATCATGGAAAGAACAAAAGGCAAGATCAAGTGGTTTGTAATGTTATCAAGCTAGAGTAGTGGATGTCAATAGCTTCATTCTGTGTTGTTGCCCCGTACACTGCATACTTGAAGTAAATTACCAAATTAATAAAGGAATTTATGCTAATGATTTACAAATTCCTGCAAGTTAAGATTTTTACAGAATGATAAAATGACCTGAGAATAATTTAAAAGTACAATTATGGTTGGTATATTTATAAACTATAAAAATAAAAAATATATCACAGAATCATAGAATGGTTGAGGTTGGAAGGGACCTCTGGAGATCATCCTGTCCAAATCACCTGCTCAAGCAGGGACATCTAGGGCCAGTTACCCAGGACTGTGTCCAGATGGCTTTTGAGTATCTCCAAGGATGGAGACTCCACAACCTCCCAGGGCGACCTGGAAATATCTAAAAAGTAAGACTTTTCCGTTTGCTAGCCAAACAACTGCAAATGTAATATTAGATTTGAAATTGGCTTCCTAAAATTACTACTGCAAATGTTTCTTGCCCACTTTATAAACCAACAATAGTCTTCCTACTTTTCAAGTAACTCCTCATTTAGACACAAGTTCAACCAAACAGTATGTTTGTCCTGTTTGATACTGTAGCATCTCTATATGCTCTTTGGTACCCTGTGAAGATACAAGGAATATATGACATAAATCATCTAGCTAATTAGTATTTTTCAACCACCAGCCTGGCACCCTCCAACATTACAGGATTGTGACAGGAGAGATAGTGTGTTTCAGTAAAGGAAAGATGATTAGTGGTGACTTGAGAGTAGAGACAATAAAGAGAAAGGGAATATGGAGACAGGCATATTGAGGTAGAGCCCGGGCACATCTTGCCAGAGACTTCACTAGGCCCCCTATTCATTTGAATTTAACAGTCCTTGTCTAATAGCAGACACAACTTATCCTTTTTTTTTTTTTTCTTCATATACTCTGATTCAACAAACCATACACATGGGAGTTCACGTCATACGCATGCAGCTGCACAAGTATTTGTGGAAAATGGACTGTAACTGGTATCCTGCATTATCAACATATTGATTCTGCAGGCCTAAGACTCCCATTCCTCTTATACACCGTTTTGCTAAATTTGTAACCAGTCTAAACATACTGCAACTGAGAGCTTATTAAAACATATACTATTGCATTCAGTAGAATATAACCGGTGAAGAGAAAGGAGCTAAAAGAAAATCTAAGACTGACATGTCTTATTTAAATGCAAGTTCACTGAATTTTGCCTTGTGTTTAAATCTTGCATTGCTTTAGGCTTGGATAATAAAGGAGGCTGGTCAGATTGACTTTCCTTACTTGCCAGTTTCTAACCAGTTTTTATTTTCAGACACTTAGACATTACAAGACATTACATGAGAACAAATATAAACAGATAGATACATAGATCTTGTTATTGTTTCTTAATATGTTCACCCTGTAGCATATAGATAAACTTAGAACTATGGAA
>NW_009206443.1:0-3251 GCF_000690835.1 Fulmarus glacialis | reverse complement strand
TTAAACAGGTTTTTTTTGGTTTTTTTTTTTTTTTTTTTTTTCCCGAGTGTGAACATTTCCATTGATCAAAGCTTCCACTAAGAGTTATTTCTTAACACCTACATGTTTGGCCAAATATAAGTATATCATGCCACTAAAATCTGGGGAAACTGATCTAAAAGTCATACATGTACTTGCTAAATAAGTATTTACATCATATCTATGTGAAAGGAATTGTCATTTACAAGTGAGAGTTTTACTTTATCTCTTTTAAAATATATAATTATTTCTTATGAATATGTGTGTTTACAGTATACTCCATAATATACTGCAATTTACCAGGCAAATTATCACTGCTTCACTATACTTAACGTAATAGCAATGATTAACTATGTGTTTGTGGATACATTTTCCAAGAGTTTGGGAATTTTATCAATGCCATTCACTTTGATATTGCAGCAGCTGGGTGGCTGAAACTTCATGAAGTACTTTAAAGTTACCATATCCATTTTTTTAGGCTGGGTTTTCCTCCTAGGGATAAATTTAAATCTTAACTTAGAATTAAAGTTTCTCCAACATTTTTTATTTAAAATACTTATTTTTAATTGATTCTCAGAAGATTAATTTACTAAAAAATACATATATACTAAAAATATACATATATGTAGAGAGAATACCAAGTGATCCTAACTCAGGAATGATGCCTGGAAATTAAGGGAAGAAGTAGATAACTTTATTCTGGAATTCAACAAGCTGATAACTGGACCCTGAGCACAGAAAAAAGCATTCCTATAGAATTCTATTTCAATTAAAAGGTATCCCTTAAAAAAAATTGTTCAGTTTACTTGACACCTGTCAAAAACTTAGATGACAGGCATCGTTTCTCAAACTATTCCACCTACTAGGATCTAATCAATCTGTCCAATTCACCATTCATAATTTGCATAGTATACTGACTGCTTAAATCCATGTTTTATCTTGTATTTTCTCATCATCAACTTTCAGTAATCATCAAAAATTTAAATAAGAATTTTATCATTCCCTTGATGACACTGGTGCATGAAAAAAAGAGACGAGGAAAACTGAGCTTCTAACTGCATGCCAGGCTTAGACGTTTTTAGCAAAAAGGGAGAGGAAAACAACATTATCTGACTGTATTTTTAAAGCACAGGAAAATTAATTTGAAGTTCTCTGAGGAACCACAGAACTAAGAAGGAGGGTGGTCTCATGCAAATCTTAATTTTGTTTTTTCATGTGGGATTTCTGTTGATTTTTTATGTATATGGCTAGCTGTAGAGGCTGGAAGATTTTGGAAACTTATAGATACACCTCTAATTCTATTACCCAATTAGTTGTTAATTTAAAGTCTTAGTTAAACAAATGATGAGAGCTATTATAACTTCTGAGATCTGAGAATGGATCCCCTTTTGCCATGCATTTTTTGTACTTGTAACATCCACCTACCCTAGCTGTTATGTCCTCATTCTCACCATTAGCCTATATGTGTACTGCATAAAGATTTCACAGTACTGCTGCTTGCTGGGACGTGCCTGTGTATCTGCATGTTGTGGGGCACTACAAACAAATATATACATGCTTTGGAATTTGAGAAAAGCAGTCCAGAAATGTAAATGCATTAAAATGCTGGAATTTGATGGTACAGATTCTCCTGGTCTAAGTAATTTCTCTCTAGTTTCATTTTGTATATTTGTCCTTCAAAGCAGATCCCTAAAAGAAGTTCAGTTTGACTTTAGATATCTATGTGTTAATAATTATTTGTCTATAATAAGCTTGCTTTAAACATAAACCAAACTGAAAAAAAAAAAAAAAAAACCAAAAACAAAAAACCTACCAAACAAACAAGCAAAAACCACAGAAAAAACCAACAAGCTGCCAAAATGTTCTACAACTTAATCCAAAATCTAATACTTCAACTTTGTCTTAAAACCCAGCTCAGGACATTTGCAAGATTAACACAACAAATGAAGACATTTGACCATCTGGTGACTAAAATTTGCATTGCTGCTCCAAACTACTATACATTTCCATGTAACTAAAACCCATACTGACAGGGGCTTACAATGAAGCAAGTTCCATAAGAAACTGCTAGTGTACCTATATCATTGAAATACCTTTTGGTTTTTCGAAGATCAATGGAGTCTATTTTATTGAAAAGAGAGCTATACATTCTTTCTAAGGATAAATGCACATTTAAAACTCCACAGTAATCAACAGAAAACTAAACATTTCAGAAAGCTTCAGTAGTCATATGGCAGGGGGTATTGGCTACCAATTACACACAGTTTGATGACCATGGGAAATTCTGTGATAAATCTGTTACTGCCATCAGTGCAGAGTTATGTTCCCATCTCTGCTGTTTTCTGTTCATTAGAACCATAGCTCAGCAACCCCTTTCAGATTTTTAGATTAATTCAATCCTCGTTTAGATGTTATTAGAAAATCTGCCGGTATGAGTCTTGTGCCACTGCTAACCAACTTCAGTTTTCTGCATCCTAATTTTCCCTTGTATTTTTACTGCAAAAGCTAGATATACGAACAAGCATAGTCCCAAAAGTTAAAAAGAACTTCTGAAATTATCTTTTGATAACCTGTATATGCAATAAATTCTGCTTCCCTCCTTGTAGTTTGCCTTTAAAGTAGAAAATAATTATGTATTTTGTCATGGAGTCTAATAAAGCTAATATAACAACGTAATTTAAAAATATAACCATAGTGATTCAAAACACATGATTAGAAGTTTGGTGTCACAAACTTTAGTCATCAGTGTAACATTTATGATTCAATAGCCCTATTGTGTTTGCAGAATTAGCTTCTCGTTTTGTGTTAGAATCTAAGATGAATGTGTATATTAAAAACTCCTGTAAAATTGTGTAAATATGCAAGAGCACTTTAAATAAAATTCTTTATATCACTTTTCATTCCATTCTATTACTCTCACATGTAATACACCTAAACAGAGATCACCTGTAGAGATTGAACCTGAAACCTTTAGTATGAGGTTTCTTCCATTTGAAATAAAGGAACTCAATCTGTCAATAACACTTGCAAATCATATTCTTGTGGTCTAGTCATTCAAGTGGGGATACAATACAGATATCCAATGTAAAAGCAAGATCATGCGGCTATCTGGATCATTAGTTTTTAATTACTTTGGACATCAGTCTTTGAGTACTGACTGAACGAATGAGTACTACAGTTATAGGTATGGCCAAAGGAGATTGGTTTGATTGGTCATAAGTTTAATTCCTGCT
>NW_009206442.1:0-305 GCF_000690835.1 Fulmarus glacialis | reverse complement strand
CCCGCTCCCTCCTGCTGGGGCACGACATGGCCCAGACCCAGCGGCAGATTGCTCAGTTCTCCCAGAAGGATGCCCAGGTACCGTGGAGGCATGCACCCGGCACAGCAAAGCCCCTGAGGGGCTGCCCTGCCCAGCGGAGCAGCAGGGATGCTCCTGGGTGGGGTATCCATTGCACCCACCATGGCACAGTCCCTCTTGCCCCCCCTCTGTCCCCTTTCAGACTTACCCTGAGTATGAGGCATTCATGGGGGGCTTGGTGTCGGCCCTCGACCCGCTGCTGGCTGGCCCCCCAGGGGAGAAAACAG
>NW_009206441.1:4850-26135 GCF_000690835.1 Fulmarus glacialis | reverse complement strand
CCTCTCGCACGCGCAACCGGGGATGCGCGAGCGGCCAAAACTCGCCTCCCCCCAGAGAGGCTTTGTAAGTATCTCGCTACCGAGTTACTGCCAGTATTTTGTGTGCGTCTTCCTCCCAGCGCGTCTGCAGCAGCAGCCTGAGGTACGAAAATAATCACAACAGGGCTTTCCCATTCCCCTTCCTCCCTCTGCCCGGTGGGCAGCTCTTCCAGCGTAATTCAAGGTGAATCCTGCGTGACTTGCAAATGCCTCCCCTCAGGTTTTTTATGTTCACTATATTCTGGGGAGTGGGTGAATGGGCATACAGTGACCGCCAACAGAGGCCATTTCTTTCTGCGCATCCAAAGCCCCATTGCTCGCGCAGAATGGAGGTCCTGTTGGCTCTTCCGAAATACATAGTCCAGAAAAACGATGGAGGCTGAACGGGGGATTTACTGTACTCGCTGGAATTCAATAAGAGTAATAAACCGTGCTCCTGGAGAGGAGGAGGAGGAGAATCCTACCACGTTCTCTAAACATTCAGTAACCGAGCCTCTGCGTTGTGGACATGAATGTCCTCATATTTGTCCAACAGTTAATGCTGCCATTCAGAGCTGAACCAGGCATGAAACTTCTCCGGCCAGCTGTCTTCCTTCTCTGCAGCATACTCCCACCCTTTCCACTTTATACGCTAATGAGCTGCAAAAATCCATTAGGAATAAGACAAGCCCAGCATTTATTTCTAGCTGTTACAGGTAGCAAGGGTTAATAAAAGACATCCGTATTTCTTGGATAGCTACAGATAAAATTTGGACCGAGCTATTTAGGCCACTTTCTTTCTCCCAGCAGTGCTGTCCCACATTCAAACTAATTAATAGCAAGATCTATGCTATGTAACGACTGCAGGAGAGGGATCAGAAATTGCACAACCTTAAATACGTCGATTGCTGATGTCCCTGTGTACTGAGGTTCATTGAGTTCTGTCAAGAACTCTCTTCTCAGAGGACTGTATCTTTTTCCATCTGCTGCTGAGAAAAGTCCGATTCCTTGCATATCATATTTACAGTTTTAAGCTACAGATTTTCCTCTTCAGACCTACATCAGTAATTAAAATGACTAACTCCTTTCTAGCACAAAACCTAATTTATATTCAGGCCTAAATGACAGTATTGTTTTCCTATTCATTCTAAAACAACCGAACACTGGATCTTTAGATAGGAACAAGTATTATACGTGCTCTTTCTCATAGAAAATGAGTGTGAATTTCTAACTAGTCTCAGGAAGCCTTCGTGGCTTTCTGCCTGTGGTCTTCAGACCTAGGGATACATCACACAATCCAGGAAAGGTAGTTAAGATGCCTAAGTCCATCATCAGTTGGCTTAAATTCTATCTGCGGGCATCTGCCTTTGAAATATGTAGGAAATACTCACTTCTCAAACTGAAAAACACTGAAAAGTCACTGTTATATGTTGCTATGTGCAACAAGCCAGAAGATTGTTCTAGGAGAAAGATCAGCGTATACAGGACAAGGTTTGTACATGTAATAGCTTTTTTCAGACCAACTGGTACAGAAGGAAAAGTAGACAAATTTCTGGGTTAACAAGCTATTTTTTTGGTTCTGAAGCAGTAACTACCAAAGCTAAACGCAACTTGAGAACAACTGCTTAGATCCTAGATAGGGATGTACCGGTGAGACCAGCTCAGAAAGAAAAAGTGAGAGCTGGTAAGTTCAGGAAAGTTCCTAGGGCTTGCTGGTTTTAACTGTTTAATGATTTTTCACATAACAGAAGAAAATCCTATGTGGAAAGAATCTTCCCAGAAGCACTTGTCCTACATTTCAAGCACCCCAAACCACAAAACTCATCATTAGAAGCGTAATTCTCTGTGGTCCAAAACACCAGATCAATTTAAACCATGCCTGAGCAAGGAATGTAAGATGTGTTGATGCCCATCCGCTACTACAGCAATGAACACCCCCTGCCATCAAACCATCAGCATCCTCCGATCTTACATTTGCAGTTCCAGGACTATAACATACTTCATCCTGTGCACGGCTGCCTTCCCAGTAGTTTTGCTACTGAAAACAACCACTCAGTACCAGCATGAACTCCCAGAGATGGTCTTTATAGACCAAAACACCGTGCTGTTGGTGAGGGAGAGTTTCTCACAAAACATGACATTCTCCCTCTGATCTTTGAGTCCTGATCCTTAAGGGAAACTACAGAACTTGTCCCACAGAAGTGAGCATGGGAACTAGGTTTCCTAACTCTGCCCAACACCCAAAACCAGGGACTCAGTAGAGATGCTGGTCTGATAGTAGATTATCATTTCCTTCCGCTTCCAGCCCCCGTTCCCCCCCCACTTACCTATCTCCAAATCAACAGACTGTAAGGTAATTGTCTCTCCTTTTTGCATAGCTAATAAATGCCACTCTTTCTCCCATCCTGAACATCCTCTGCATCATTAACATCATTAACGTCCTCTCTATTCTGCAGCTACCATCTTTGTCCTTTCAGAGCTGGCTTAATCAAGAAATAGCTTAGTAAATGTTAAGCAATTGTTCTTAACTGAGAGCTGCAGCTGGTGTTTCTAACCTGTAGAAAAGTTTGTATGGCCAAAAGTTTGTCTAATTTTTCCACCTATATGTCTTGGTCTAATACTACTTCTTCATACAACCCTAGTACTGCACATCATGTCCACAGGAGACTATCAGTGTGTGTCTGCCTTGTTCTTTTAATGATTCCTTAGGTATCCACCACAGGTGGCTGCTGGAGAGAGGAGACTGGACTGGATGCCAGCTTTGCTTGGGTCAGTACAATGGTAATCATGTTCTTACATAGACAAATAGTGCCTTTCTTAAAGCACAGGCACTCTTCTTTCCCCTTCCCATAGAAATACAGTCTTCTATTCTAAGAGAAACCAAAATTTGAGCATTAAAATCATACCTTAAAAGAAATTTCAACTTCTACTTCAAAACAATGCACTGTTGTTACTTGTTACAGTAGCCAATAGGGGAAATTAGGACTCTGGCAGGTGGGAAGAGTACTCTTACATTGTTTGTATCCCGGTAGCATCCTCACTATGCTGCTGTCCTCAGCGTGCTGTTTTGTACTGTTTTTATGAGGGGCAGGGACAATACAAATCTTTGGCCAAAAAAAAGAAGCTATCTACATTTTTAATTTTGGAAAGAAACAAAGCAAAAAGTAGTTGGAGTATTTTCTTGTTTTCCTCTAAGTGGCTGGCAGAAATAGGATAGAGTGAATGCTTCCTTTCCACAGCATTTAAGGAAAAGTTGTTTCTCTAGAGGAAATTATTCAGCTTTGTCTCACAGGCCTATGTTACATACAAAGAATGCAACATAAGCACAAACTGTATTTGCAGTAAGGCTAGTGACCACCCAAATGAATAAAATCTAAACACAGATGATAACATAAATGTATGTTTGCCCACCAAATGAAAGCAAAAGTTATGCTCAGATAATTAGCTTTTTAGCTGATTCAAGATTTCGTGATTTAAATGTTAAATAAGAGGTTAAAAGTATGATCATCATAATACAGTGTGACAAGTTTGATTTTTGTCTCCTGTTGAGCATGAATCTTGGCTGGTAAGAACAGTTAATGGTTGGGGGGGGGGCAGGGGTGTTAGTTCTGGATGGAAATAAAGGATTTTTGATAGCTTGATAGAGAGAAGGGTTCAAGTATGTAATATGGGCAGCAATGTGTATACTACGTTCGTGAAGTCTCTTGGAGTGACCTTGGGGGTTCCAAATGAGACAGTACAGGTCCACAGCTCAGGTGGGTCTCATTTTGACATCTCTCTTCAGTGCTGGCAGTACACATCACAAGTCCTCATGAGGCACAGACAAGGATGCTTGCTAAAGAATTGGTATGAACGGTGTAAATGCAGTGAAATGAAGGAGAGGTGATTACAGTGTCATACATCTCAAATTGTAAGATGAAATAGGGTAGGATACCCCCTTACATTGCCATATTAAAGTTACCATATATTTCTGGTGATAAAATCCTTAATCCAGGTAATACAAACTCCTTAAACTAAGTTGTTTGACCCTAGAAGTTGACACACAAATCTACAGACCAAAATTCTGGACAGAAATTATCCGGACAAGACTCCCAAGCAGCTTTTACAGTTGCACGGTAAGGTTTTTTCCACTTTGCAACATGCCAATGACATAGCCATCTGCCCCGGGGCCATGGGCCATAGCATCTCACGAATTTAGTCTTGCCAGAAGAACAAAATCCTTAAAATTTAAAAGCCTACCTTGGACATTGACTATTTCTTGGAACATCTAGAAGACTCTTGGAAGTATGCCTGTGCTGACAAAAATAACAAACACATGCAGCGATTGGCAAAGAAAATCAGTAGGAGCTGAACACGAACCCTAGGCGATGGTGCAGTCAGCAGCCAGAATACTTACTGCAGCAAAGGGTCTCAAGGCTGTACGGCCAAGTGCTCAGAAAGTCATCTCGGTGCGGAGGCAGTTGTTATTAACAAGATACCAAGTAATTCTCTTACCATCGGGTGGCCCAGGTCATCTCACCCTAAAATTTATCCCAGATGCCTTTGTATGTGCCTTTTATTAATTCGCTGTATTAGTCTGTGATTGTCAAGTTAGGTAAAAATTGTACTTTTATTTGTATTTGGGGGTTGTGGGAATAAGAGAAATAGAATGGAAATGCAGCTCTAGCCACTGAAGTCAGTGGTAATTTACTCCTGCTGTGTGACACCTATTGTAACCCAAACTCTTACCGTGTAGCATGGGCTAGGAATAAAGAGCAATCTTTGACTAGCACTCGTGTAAGTCAGCCCCACATTACAGTGATTTTATGCGCTTTATAGAGGCACGAGGAGAAACGGTATGCACAGTCAAAGCGGACTACAAAGAGTTTCTTCCTCCCAATACCCACAGCATTTTTCCCTTACTGCTGTTTATTCAAGATAGATTGAGTATGTGGAGATTTGATTTGGTTTTCTTTTCTCTTCAGAAGAAATGTAGATGATCCCTTGCAAATTAAAGCCGTATGTTGCCTGCCTTCCCTGACATGTTCTGCGCTCGGGTGAGAGGCGCAGGGGCTGCAGCCTGGCTGCTGCTGCCAGAAGTTTTCCGGAGAACAAGAAAAAGTCACAACTCTTAAAAGGGCAATTGCAGATCACAGCTCATTTTGTTCAGAGAGAATGCGAACATTTTTACTCTCTTTTTATTTCCCTTTCTTGAGCGAGTTCTACGGTTACATACAGTGCCTGAAAACACAGCCTCTCTCTTGTTCTTCAAACACAGAGAGGCTGATTTAAGGGCCGAAGCCGGCAATCCTTACTCCCAGGAGTAGACCTGCTGATTTCACGGATGCAAGGGAAGCGAGCAGAGCTTCACAAGGCTGTGATGCAAGGAGAAATTACGTGATGAGCTTTTACTTCTGGTCTCACACTGCTTTTGCCATACTTTAAGTACATTCCTTTTAGTGAAATTACTCCCCATTTCCACTGATGTAAATGAGATTCAGATCATATTTTCTGCGTTAGTATTTCAAGATACACAAATTGAAAAGGTGTGTGTGTGAGGTGGGGGAATAGAGTGGAGGAAAATTGTTTTTCTGTGTCTTTTAGGTGTGCATGTATTTTCCATGAATGTTCTTGAGAGAGTAAGCAGGATGAGATCAGAGCAGGGAGTAATTCGCAGCCTGCATCTGCCTTTCTCCATGGAATGCGGCTTGGTACGTATTAAAGGACAATCTCAATTTTAACTTTAGAAAAAATCTTTTGGGCTTTTGCTTTACTTTGGAAAGATAGCTTTAAATATTTAACCAGTGTAAACAGAGGCAAACTGCCCAGCAAGACTGAAAGGAATGCGCCACTAGGATCTGCTTGTAAGCACTTCTTGTCCCCTAAATACATTCTTCTTCATATAGGAGGGGTCAGCTGTATTTGAAGTAAATTCTGTTCAGAAACTTTGGGCTCGTTGTGTGAAAGGAATTGTCTTAAGGATATACAGGATTAGTGTTCTAGACCTTCCCCCAATTCTGCAGCTGACTTTCTTAGTTAGCATTTCCCCTACTCTCTGAGCCCAGCTGCACAGCGACTCCTCGACACCGCGGCACCTCTAGGATTGTATTGGATATCTCACGTGGGCCCCAGATAAACCATCCTTAGCCTGATCCACAGTCTTCGAGGAGGAGAAAAAGAAGCACTTAGAAAATCTCAAAGTTCATAGTAGTGAATATTTCCTTAAGGATGATGAAGTTTCATTCCCTGTTGCGGGTGGTCATTCTGTATATCTCACATACGCAATCACAACATATAGCCCAACTGCAAAGTGTTCAAGCCTCTTCTCCCCTAGTATCCCTGTCAGAACATTAAGCTATTGGACATCAGTGTGCATGTGGACTCTTTGCTTCTGGATTTTGTGACGTCTCTGTTTTCCATAGTGACTAACAAGATTGTGTAATTTTTACTGGATTTGGATTTATCTGTGGAAAGCCACACGTTTACCATCTGCAGGGATGGTTATTGTAATTCTGTGTACTTTCATATGGTATTGCAGACATTAAGAAAACTATCGCAGACTTCCCAGCACTGAAGACCAGCAGGACAAGCCACACCATCTCAGTGTCCCAGGTCTTCTGTTCCCTTCAGCTGGCCACATGCCGAATACAGACTCTATCAAGGTTTTCTTCCTTACCTCAAAGTCTCACACTGGACTGATCCAAGTCATGTCAGGGATGGCTGGTCCCAGCAGCATACCACCACAGTAACAGCCTCAGCCTCAAGTCTGCTTGGCAGGAATCAGCCCATATGCAGGAGACGCAGCTAGTGCAACAGCTGGCTGTCTAAATCTGTAACATCCAGAAGATTCCGGCATGCTTATGTACTTCTGTATTTTCAGAGGAAAACACCTCTTCTTCCCACTTCGACTCTCAGTGGTAGTCACACCATTGGAAGCAAGGTCCAGTCACACCCTTGGAAAGCAAGGGAAATTCCATCCTTACGTACTCTACCAGGGAAGTGAGGGAGACAAGGCCTTCTTGTTTACTCTTCAGTTTTGGAAGCTCTTTAGTTCATGAGGAAGGATATACAGAAAAATATGAACACTGAATAGAAAGCAACAGAAAGGGATGGGAACGGAAAAGAAGGGATGTCTACTTTCTGGCTCTTATGTGTTGTTATCAATTAATGTTGAAATAATTGTTAAAATTCAGGAAGCACTTTGCTGATGTGATTCTGTCGGACATTGTCTGTTGCTCTGCTATTTATTATAGCTAGACAGACGGACAAAGTTAGTATTTCTGCAAAACTGTTCAGTTTTTATAATTCTATTTATACACTTTTTTACAATTGTATACCTCTTTCTTTGAATACATACGTTTTTAAAATGCAGATTCTGATTTAAATATTTGCTTAAAAGTTGGCAATACAGTGCACTGTGCCTACACATGCATCCTTCCAAGTATGTATGTGATGACAATTAAGAGTTAGAGGTCTGGGTCCTCCTTTTGGCAGAGAAGGGCTAGCAGCAGCTTGTCCTAAACTTCGGCTACACCACTGCCACAGCAAGCAAAAGGGTTTACTGAACTGCTTTGGGAGGCACTTCTCCCTCCTTCTTACAAATGTATTTGTGGCTTCCAGGTTGCATGATACAAAGATTTCATAGTTGGAGTTGATCTGCAGTAGAAGTTAGGCTGCCATGAAACCACAGCCTTGAACCCACATCTCTGGGATATGCCAGTCAGCATTGTTTGAGCTATTAAAAAACTGCGACAGAACTGTGTTAAATGTGTTAAATAGCATCAGACTTAAAGATGCTTCAAATCATAGCAAGCCTAATTCTGAGCCAATGTAGCACTCAAGAGTGCCAAGGACAGGATATATCTTAAACCTAATTGGTTTTGCCATGTCTGCTATGCCACTTCTCCTACTTTTTTTTTTTTTTCTTTTGAAATGCACAGCACTAGGGATATGGGGCTTAAAGGCTTGTCTTATTTGGGAAAAAAAGTGCCAATATAAAACTAACCCCCTGTGTAGACACTCTTATTTCAGTTTAAAAGTGCCTTTCATGGAATTAGCAAGTTGATTCCTTGCTGACATAAGCTTAATCAATACGAGGCACTCAGCCTGATATAAATTTATCTCCGTGATGGGGTTGCACCAATTTTTCTACATGTCTTTGAAAAACCGTTTAGTTAAATCAGTTGTTTCTTCAAATTGGCAAGTCTGCACTCATTGAAGATTTGCAGTACAACATTGTGGCCAGCTGAAAAATGAATCACTTCAGTAAAATGTAAAGAACTCTTTGCCTTTGTACAGTGCCACCCATTAGAGCTCTGAAAGCTGCAAATATCAATAAACTTAGAGAAGCTTTACATCTATGTTCTTAATCCCCATTTTCTAAATGCAGGAATTTAAACATGGAGAAATGCAGTGTGTTTCCAAGGTCAAAAAAAGAGTATGCGGTAAAGCTGGAGAGAAAATGTAGAGATGCGGTTTCAGAAACAGACCGATGACTTCAAATACCCCTGGTCCCAGCATCTTTGAGGGGCCTTATATGTAAAAAGTGCTGGTGCCTGTGCTTTCTGGTAATCAGCCCTTTAAAATCAGATTGCCAGAGTTGGACAGATGTATCCCAGAATAACGAGTCTGTAATTTCTCATTTGAGTTTTGTAAATACAAGACTGACTTTTTCTTCTTGAATGAAGATCTGCCCTTGTAATAATATCACCACCTTAGTAAATATTTATTTCTAGTGGTATCCTCCTTTAGCTAGAAATATAGACATTCTAATCTCAAATTCTGAGGCAAAAAGGACATTCTACCACTTGTTATGGCTACATCAAGTATATTTTTTCTAGGGATAAACATTTCAAATATTACTCTGTGAGCAGAGCTTTTTAGACTAGGAAGAGGACCACAATGACAGTGTTGATGCAGTACTATCATCCATTTCTGAAAAAATGGTTGTGGTCCAAAGAACCACTCTGTCTGCTCTGTATTAAAGCAAGTTTATTAGTCTGAAGCCTTGTAAGTGATGGGTCTGGTCACAAACAAAACCATACATTAGCTCTGTTGGAAAAAAGATGACAATGTCAGGTCTGATGAGCTTGCATTGATCTCAGATCAGGCTGAGGTTCGGATGGAGTGAGCAATGCTATGGTATGACTGACTGAAAGGTAACTGCATGTAAAATAGACCACAGCTGGTGTTTACACCATGGAGTGCTTGCTCACTCTGTTGTTGAGTGACACCACTAAAAGTTACTGAAACTTGAAACACAGTGAAAACGTTTTTAAAGCCTGAAAAACCCCTTCCATCCTCTGCCATATATCTCATCTTTATACCTTGAATTCTATTATCTGGAATTCAGTTACACCAATGATTTGCCAAAAACGTGGATACTTACAAAATGTTAAGCTACAAAGAACTTAGCTGTGCAGTACAAATGCTGTCTACAATTAAGGCAATTAAAAAGGGAAGCTTGAGGCAGAAGAACTTTAAAAACATTTGCAGACCTATCAAAAGTCTTTCTGTGCCCCTATTCCCAGAGCACCTGGGCACCTCAAAATTTCTAATGTGTTTGTTCTGAAAGATAAAAGTACTGCTCTGTCTTCGTTTTGGAGAGGGAAATCTAAGGCAGAAAGAGATTAAAATGACCTGTTCAAAGTCAGGTAGGAAGTCTGTGATAGAAAAGGGAATTTAACCTAAAGCTGGCACACACATTTCTTTTTCCTGAGGCCTATTTTTCCTCCCTGGAAAGCTTTGGAGGGCTGTGAATCATAGTTGTTTTAAGCCCCCTGAGGGAGATGGTCCCACACTTCCTCCCATTCCCGGACATTTCTCCCACTCCTGCTGTGTGCAGCAACACCCGCGGGGCAGCGGGGAGAAGCAGAGCAGTGCGCTGCCCCAGCTGAAAGCTTACCACCAAAATCCACTATACTTCCAGTTTCATCAGTTCCCTTCTCCAGCTCTTGGCATGGCTGCAGTGTGCGAGTGCCAGCAGAGGGGAAAGGGAAGGCATCAAGTGAAAGATGGGAGAGGAGGGGATGGCTCCTGATGGCAACAGCCCTAGCTTTGATGGGCGTCAAGCAATCATGGAGCTGCAGCATGAACTGCACCTTCACAAAGCAATTAGTTACTAACTAATCATTAGTTATTCTGACCCGAAAAAAAAAATCTAGACACAGCTGGACCAACCGCTGAGGTAAAAAATGTGGGGAGAAATCCCTCTTCTTTTATTCCTTCCAGTACTACAAAGGAATGTACTAGGCTGAGGGACCTGGGAGCAGAAAAGGCCTTGAGTCACCTCGATGCTGACTCAGAACCCTGAAAAGAGGGGCAACAGGACTTGAGGTCATCATTTATCACCTCCCCCCTGCTATGTATGGCAGGACTCTTTACAATGGATTTATATAAAGTCATGGTATTAGTCTGTGGCCAGGCTATGACCTTAAACTGTATTCTCTCATAGTAGCGTACAAGTTTCTTAGTATCTATTCTCTTATCTTAAAAGCAATCAATATGACAGCTGAATGTTCTGACTAAGCATGTTTATATTTATTTATTTACTTACTTGCTTCGTCGCCAGTTTCCTCTCCCTACCTCCCTTTTATGCTCTAACTAATAAATGTCTCTCAGCATGCCATTGTCGATAGCAGTTTAAATACACGAGACCCTGTAAGCAGCACACACATTATCAGTTAATAGGAAGGGAAACCCCAAGGACAGGGGTGCGTAGCAGTCTTGCCATCTCCACCAATGTGGGTTGCAGACAACTGTTTTTGAAGGGGCTGTACTCTGTTGCTGTGAGGGGATAGCTGCCTGCCACTGAGGAACTCTGGACTGGGCATATGGACTTAATTTACAAGCCAGATCAGCTGTGATACATCTACTGTGACTGGATCTCCCAGTGCTGCTACTCACCCTATAGAGCAGGTCTCTTCATGGGAGAAGAAGCAGCCCTTGGTAAAGATTAAATGGTGCAAGAGGAGACACAAACTCTATCCCTTTTATGTTGTGGATGGGAGGTAAAGAGTCCTAACTGCTTCTCAACAAGCCTAACCAATGAAGTTGAGAACATGGCACTGACAGATGGGTATTTGTCATACTGTGCAGCAAATCCTCCAGGAATAAATAAAAAAGGGCTCAATAAAAGAAATTTGACCAGAGGCAGATGGTCAGCGATGATGACCACCGACATGACAACTCAACTGTAGGCTGAGATTGTCATCCTCAGGATTCAAAACTAAACTACATTTTAAAATATTTGGAGGAACTACTGGGTAAGAAACTTAGATATGGAATTGCTCAATTAAAAACAAGGTTGAAAAAACCCAACATTTTAACTTTGCTGATTAGTGTTGGGTAATTATTTACCTCAAGCCAGTCAGAGAAGGTTTGGCTGAGATTTGAAGTGGAAGTTTCATGGGTACACAGCCTTTAGTGTGTACCCAAATATTTCACCTCCTCTTCCTTTGGCCTCTATATAGGAAGTGGTACTTTGGCTGCTGACAGCACATGAAAATGAGTTTTCCTTCAGCATGTACTTTGCCTTTAAAAGGATCATCTCCCACTTTTTTTCTGTTTTTCTTGAGCTCAATAGTCCAAGAGAATCGGATGATCTTTTAGAAACAAGAAGACAAACCATGGGGAGGGTTATTTACTACAGAGCTTGTGATAACAGCCTTTTGGCTGAGGTAATGGACATGACACCTAAAATCAGCAAAAATAATATTTTATAGAATTACCTACCAGCCTAATCAACAAATTTTCTCTTCATGCACATAATAATTCTTTCACTACTCTTGTTTTTTCTTTAAAAATCCCCTCTCTCTCTTTTCTTAAAGCAGTAAAGAACCAAGGAACTCATAATCTCATACTTACACTAAGAGCTTTTGACCCAGGGAACATAATCTGCCTTTATATTTTATCAAGATAAATTCCAGACATAATTAGTTTTCCCAGACCCTTGGCCTGTATTTCTCACAAGTGGATAATCACCCAATAAAAATAAATAAAAATGTCACCCTTCCAAGTTCATATCTGACATTGTTCAGAGACCCCTTTCGCATTCGCAGGAGACAGCCATGTCTTTCTCACTGCTGCTCCCTGACCAGTTCTGTGCAGCCTATGTAGCGTCTGCCTCTGAACTCGCCATGCATAGCTTTCTCATGTTGCTGTAGACTAATGACAAAGAAATTGGGTGTGTATTTTAGGAGATTCCCATTTTGTAACCAGACATCTATCCTATCTTATAACAAGAGAGTCTTTATAATACAGACTGGCAGTGCTACACGATTACAGTTTATTTCCATGCCATGCTGGAGGAAAAGATAGATCTGAAGTTGAACGTCAGAGCTTAATGTAAGAGTTGAACTTAAAGAGTGAAGAAATGTCTCCTGCAGGTGCTTGGTTTATAATTGCCCAGGATAGAGCTTCTTTACTGAGGTTTGTTGTCATTATAAAGTTCCCAAGAAAAACAGTTCTCACTTATTTTTTGTCCTGGCATTTATCTACCGTCAGTGGATGCCCACAGCCATAGCCAGGAGTATGCCCCCACTTCTGGCCTCTGATCTGAACTGCTTTTGCTCCCGCCCAGGCGAGCTGCTGGGCAGGCAAAGCAGTAGGGAGCAGGCAGCACCCCAGGTAATAAAATGTCCCATTTCCATTCTGCTCTATGGAAAATTTTAAAAGCTTTGATGTCTGAAGGCATATGCACTCCAGCAGAGAAAACTTCACATCTCATCCTCTCCCTAGCCAAGAGTAGATCTTTTCTATTATCTCACAAGCTGCCTGACAACACAACACATATAAAAATGGGAGCTATCACCATATCAGATCATGAACCAGCTTTCCTGAATGTTGTTATAACGGCAATTCTTAAGCGAAATACAAATTGGTAGTTTAGTAACTCTCTTTAGAAGGATGCTTGGTATACCTGAAATAAGGGTCAATGCAATTAATTTGACTAAACAATTCAGAAGAAATTATCATATTAATGTGAAAAGTATAATGGAGGAATTACCACATGAATGCCCTAGTTGCCTAGATTCTAAAACACATAAGGGTATCAGGGAGCTGGCAGACACCAGAATCCGTCATTTTCACTGTCGTATGTTTTTGCAATAGAAAGTAGAATTAAGCAAACACATTCTTTGCTGTTTAATTAAAGGAATGTACAGTTTTACAGATAATAGTCTTGATAGTGAAACACAAAGCACAGCTCTGTTCACCTGCTCACAGCCAAGAAACTGCAACCTTTTCCTTCAGGGAATGTACTGGGGTACTTGATCCCCTTGATACTGAGCAGGTAGACTATGCTCTCTTGCAGGGCTACTCTTCAAATTCATCCAGCAATGGAGGCAGAATATGTCCTCTCGTTTATGCTTCACCTCACAGTTCTGATGGGCTCCTGTGTGGGGAATAGAGTGTTTGAATTGACCTGGGCAGAAGATGCCCGGTTCTGCCCAGGCACAGTGGTACCATGAGACCGAGCTTGCCGGAGTTTCTCCCCAATTTGATTCAGAAAGCCTGGCTGTTTTACTGGCTTTGGACAGTGTCGCAGTTAGGGAGTGAGTAAAAGAAGTCAAGAAGAATTAGTAAAAATACGATGGCATCTGAAAAGCTCTTGCAGTGAGCATCTGCCTGGATTCGGATCGCCAGGACTGGAGACAGAGGTGCTTTGGTTTTTGTGTGTGTGACCACAGCATGACTATGGACTCGCAACTTGTAGGATGCACAAGTTTTTACGGTTTCATACCCTGTTTCCTTTGCACTTTCCACAAGCTAAGAATGAGCAGTTACCACAGATCAGCAGCTGCACAGTAACCTGTTATGCCCTGGTAGCAGATGTGGGCACGCAGTTTCTCCATCTAAATTGAATTGAGGTCAGAACCACTGGGGAGAAGAGAGAGCATATAGTGCTGCAAGCATTTTGCTAGCTGTGTATATCCAACGCCGTGCTGGCTCACTGTTTGGAACATCGATGGGAGGACAGAAGCAGTGGCTATGGCAGCAGCGATGGCAGGAGAGGCAACAGATGCAGCAAGCTCCCATCCAAATATTTCCTGCTAAACCATGGAGATCCACAAAGCAGACTTGATGGCCTGTGTTGGCCTTCAGGCTTCACAGAACTGCCTGCTCCAACCAAGAATTTCAACTCTGGCTGCATAACAGTCCACATTGATGCACATGGGGTGGTTTTCAGAAGCTATCTCCTTATGTCCCACGAAGATGGAAAGTTGGTTTGGGGACCATTTCGAAGAAATCAGACTTCAAAAAAAGAGCGTAAATATGGATATATTAGCCATGCATACAGATGTGGTAAGCTGGGGCTTGGTGCAATAATCCTGATCATGTTTTTTTTTAATACAGGACAAAATATATTGACATCACTGACTTGACAGGTCCTGATAGCTATGTTGTTTGATATATTGGTTCTACTTATGTTTGCAGATGAAGAAAAGCAAGAAAAACAGTGAAGTAGTCAGAAGTGGTATAGCTGCAGGAACAGACAGTGTAACGGCCGAGCTGTTGAAGGCTGCCAGTGCAAGTGCCAACAAAGCAGCCAAAAGCCTGGTACACGGATGTACAGGAACACAAGGAGGTAGCAGGTGAGCAGCTAAAGGGAATACCTGTACCAGCTTTAAAGAAAGGAAGATCCTGCCGATCCAGGTAATTACAGAAGTTTAACCTTAGTCACTGGTGGAAAAAATCATCCCGAACACTCTAGAACAGCCAGAGAAGAAAAGGATCATTTACCTATTTTGGATAATTAAAATGCCTAAGTTTTCTACAGCCCTAAAATTTATTTGGCTGGCTATAGAAATAGTCAGAAACAGCCATCACCATCAAAAACTTGTAGAAACCCCACGAATTCAAAAGTTTTGCCGAACAAAGAAGTCAGTGTAGATTCATTGTCCTACGTATTTAGCACACATGCATATACAACACACAAATTTGCACAGTAAGAAAAGAGAACAGACAAATCAAATACACAGAAACTGCAGAAATATGATGTGCTTGCCAAGACTCAGACACAAGTCTTCACAGGAGTCTGCTGGTAAGCCAATTCATATTTGAATAATTGAAACGACATCTAATGGCAATTAAATATATACAATAAAATACGTGTGTGTATTCACCTTTATGACAAAAGTATTAATAAAAAGGTATAATATTGAGATTGTCTAGGAAAACATCTTGTCCTAGAAAATGTAAGAGCTTTGTGTTCAAAGGATTTAGAAAATAAACTCCCTTTCTGTGGAGCCCTGTCCCTTGGGATTTGGCATAAGAAAGAAAAGAGAATTTCTAAGAAATATCAGGTTTTCTTTCCTGGCGCATTTTTTACTTTGTTCTGAATGGAAACAACTTGAGCTCAAAAGGTAAATTTCATTGACTGTAGATTTTACTAAGTGTGAGTTTAGCGGAGAAAGCAAAAGAAAGCGAAGGATGTACTAAATATGACTGCATTTTACAACCCCTTTCTTCTTCTTTTGATAAGCACTTAACAGAATTCTATTCAGTGAAAGCTGCCAATTCTTATTTTTACCATATGTACAGATCGAGAATGTCAGAGGAAATGTGTATAGCAAATTAGGGTGAACTCTGTGGCCTGAATGTTAAATGAGAGGGCAAATTATGCAGGATTTGTCTACTATTTCACTGCTCTCATTTGTGATTTCTTTGGGCAGGGCACCTTTATAAGACTGTCCTGAAGATATTATCACAATGGAATGTTTTGCATAATGGAAAACACAGTCACCTCAGATCTTTTGCATGACAAACCCTTGATTAGAAAAATAATAGGATGGAAATGGAATTTGTATTTATACAGGCAGGCATCAGAGCCAAGGAGAATGGAAGCTGACCTCAATACACTGGAGAACTGACATAGGCAGATGCAAAACCTCTCTCTTTACAGTAAATTTAGCCTAGAAATACACTGGGAAACAAGTCTTCCTACGGTGAAAAGTTCCTTATTCATGAGAAAAGTATCTGTGATATACAAAAGATATCACACATTTTCAAAAGATTCATCGCTCATGTTACACTGTAAGACCCACATTACACCACTGTGAAAACAAGAATGTTTTGATATTGAACAAAATGGTAAATGTTTTGAATTTTCTATTACACATCTGATTCAACTTTGGCAATTTACAGTCTTTAGGTCCATTGATGTACAGTTAGAAAACAGAGAATAAATATACTGGCCTAAATCAGCAAGCCAGCCATTTACATAATTAGGAGCTGGATTATTGTTTTCAGAATTGAATACAGCCATGCTCCTGTACTCATCTGAATTCATGCTCACTTCTGCATATGCATTTATAGGATTGTTGCTGATGTGCACGTGTCGTCAGACACGTAAACCCACTGGATTTATTTAATTATTCAGTATTAAGTTTATTTTGCAAACAGAAATAAAGAAGTAAACTCTCTAAAGCGTACAATAATTTGGAAGGCTCTGTACCTTCAGGGAAATTGTAAAACCAAAAGGTGGATTTTACTAACCATTGCTTTCTTACTAATCTAAGAACGTAATGTGCTCACACGTGACTGGACTTAACATATGTTCAACTTGGAAGACAACAATATAATTTCATTACTGTCAACGATCTCAGGAGCACAAAACAGCGTTGTTCTCTGCCAAGATCATACTGCGGACAGGTCTGACATTGATTTTCGTTGATAAGGATTCCAACACAGCTGGTTTACAGGAAAAGATCCTAATACAACTGCTTAAAATGCCTAGCTTAAATTATGCTATCTGTGATGGGAAGATAATGTTGTGATAGTGGGAGTTATATGTGTTGGGAGAGCGTAAGTGCTAATTACAAATGCGCTCATGCTTATTTCTACAGTTGTCCTGAACTAAGTGCATTAGCCAGTCTTGATACTTGATATAGCCTGGGAAAAGAATTGATCTATTGCTCTGAGCCACCTCATCTCAGGCTGATAAGGATAAAATCTTAGTCTGTCTTTGGTTTTCTGATAGCCATTTCCTCTCTGTCTCCCGCACTGTGAGTTGTTGAGACGATCTTAGTCTGATACAAAGGCTCTGAACACCCAGCACTGCTGTTAAAAGCAGCAAGGATGGGTGTATCCAGCATCTCTCAGGATCAAGGTTATAATTTTTAGCTGTAAATATCTGTATGACTAGAGTTGCATGTGTTGGCTTTGAGATAATGTCATGATTTCATTGTGGTCAAAGATCTTGAAAAAGCAAAGCATGGCTGATCTCTGCACAGCATCTGTTATGTTATTATCTTAACAGTAAACTCACAGCTGATTGCAGTTTGGCCCTTATCAGTTTTTCCTTCTAGCAACAGATAAAATCATTTCAGCTTGCTCAGGAACTGACCCATCTTAGGTAGGACACAGCTTTACCAAGAGCTGACAGGTAATACTAACCTTTATTTTTTAATATAAAAAATGACACAAAAGTGGCCACGACAATTAATATACGTATATGAAGGATGGCTAATGAAATCCAGGAAGTCAGCTTTTCAATGCCTTAAGAAGCAGATTTAGTACCTGGGATTAGTGCTGCAAATTGCTCCACCTGGCTTCAAGTGAGCTGAAAATAGACTGGTTGATTAGAAGACTAAAAAGATAACCCAATTTAATGATCATCTATAATATGTCTACCAGGATCCCCTACCTGAACAGCGGTATAGCTACTTTCTTTGAGGAATACTTTGCAATATCTTAGAGAATGAACCTCCCCTCTTCTTCGATAGCAAAAGCGTGCCAGCCAGACAACTCCCAACTAGCAGTCTGAACCTAGAAGCACATCCATCCGTGTTCCCAAATGCTGCTTAATTCACCTTCTTGAAAGTGCTAGCAGTAAGTCCTGCGCTGGTATTGCATACTTCATGTATATATTTGTTCCCCCACTCTACTTTCCATTAATCAATTATTGTCTCAAAGCTGCACTTAATCCATTATGACAACAGTTTCATTTGTAAAAATAAAAAGCATCTGTAAAAAATGTTCTGAAATAAGAATCTGAGTTGTACTAGGGTCTGTTCAGTCCACGCTCAGAGGCAGTTATGATGCCCCTGGATTACTCCCATAAACCAAAACAGAGCCAAACTCTGTAATGACACCACTTGTAAATGCAGCAGTCATTTTGTCTACTCTCGCCGCTTCCAGTAAGCTGATCCTGGATGCATTTTAGCCAGCTCCAATTTTGGTGTCTCCTCTATCTGACCCAGTGAGAAACACACAAACAAACAAATCCCGTAAGGAAGGGCAGGAAGTTGTGTGAGCTGTTACGTGGTTATTGTTACTAGGGAAACCACTTCCTTAGTATTCATGTGTTCAGCAGATCTGTCTGGCTGCGTCTCCAAGTCCCAGGCAATGTCATGAAATGAATGGCAACCGGGAAAATAAACCCAAACCAGCACAAAATACACTACAAGTGTCCATGACACTTAAAATGAAAATCTCATTTCGGTAAATCAACTCGAAGCAGAACTATCTTCCCATAATATGCTTTTGTAACAGGAGCGTGTGTGTTTGGAAGAGGAGTCGCTCTTCTCATGTGCTATACTCTACTCTTTTCCTCAACATTAATACAATGTCTGTAAAAGCAATCAGTACTGATAGGCTAGAGTTAAAATCCTAAGCCCAAACACCTACATTTTTTGGCTGCTGATTCTAGCTCCAATTTCACAAGCAGTATCTTCATCCAAGCAAGGGATGGGTAGAGCTAGTACATTGCTTTGAAAACCAGATTGTGGTGTTGGAACTCGTCTCTAACAACAGACACTGCATACTCCTGCTTTATGGGACAGGGGTTTTGTTTGTTTGTTTGTTTGTTTTAAGATGCAGCCTGTTTCTGAGTTCAGTCACAAAAGTGTGTGACTTACAAAGCAATCGTTAGAAGCATCTCAAGCAGCAGCCATGCCTCTTAATGTTCCCCGTACCCTTCCTTGCATAGTTTAAAAAAGCAGCTGCTTTCCCAGATTCAATCACAGAAAACAGGGCTGGAAGAAGGGCTCTCAAGAAATCAGCTGTGCTAAGCAGGTTGTAATGTATCTAGTTTGTACACAGATGCTCACCAGTTCCTTAATCTCCCCAGCAATGGGGATTCAACACATCTCATCCTCAATGGGAATGCTACAGCTGATAAATTGATTTTGCCTCTTCTCCATCTTGCTGAAAATCTCAGCTGAGTGATAAAGCCCAAGGAGGGTTACACACACCTTTCCTGAGCGCTTCCAGCCCCGGGCTGTCGGTTCCAGGGCTAGCCTTATTGCAAAACTAGCTCAGTGTTACTGCTCTCCCCGCTGGACTCCAGGCACAGAGTATGTTTGCTCATTCACCAGAGGTCCAGAGCTGGCACTTAAGAAACTTATTGTTCCTGAGGATCTCAATAACCCCAAGCCCAGCCAGAACCAGCCATCTCAGCAGGTTTGCTCTCATTTTAGGGCAGAATGAATTGCAGTGAGGAGATACAGTGTGCAGCATAACTCAGTATTTCAAAGTTCACTTGCTACTAGAGAAGGACTTTTCTAACCTGACTTTTCAGAAAACAACATACATGCAAGGGTGAGGCAGAGTTACAGGCAATACCACAGGAACAATAGTGGTACATGTATTTCGAAAGAAACAAAGGCGGAAAAAAGCAGCAGAGAATGAAGAGAAAATACCTTCTTCTAGTGTAACCCTGTGATAACAAAGCCCAGGTGATCAACAACTATTTGGGCTTTCCTGAAGCAGTAGGCTCACAAACAGGATAAAGCAAAACTCAACCTATAAATTGAGATAAAAGCTAACACAGCAGCTGGATAAAGAGAAAGATCCTTTTGAGTCTACAGAAGTCATTATTATGACAGAGATACACGAATATTTAAAAACATAGGGCTTGCTTCCATTTTCCCAGTTTTATTTATACAGCTTGGGACTAAATATAGCAAATATATTCTTGCTTTACAATGGATAGAGCAAAACAGAGAACCAGGCCTGTGGGATTTAGAAATGTTCCTGCCATGAAGACCTACAACACAGGACACAGGCATATCAAGATACAGAATCAGAGTTCAAATACGCAAGAGCGACAGCTCATTTTTCTCTCAGCATGTTTGTGTCTTTGCATGATCTCCAGCCTGATCCCCAGTCTACAGTGAGATACGGGTTTGTCTGATCTACAGTGTGACCATATAAAACAGACAATTAAAGACCACTAAGAAGAGACTTTGGCAATTAGAAATATCCAGCACAAACCAACAGAAAGAATCTGCTCATTAAGTATATAAGCTGATGGCACTAAATAAAGAGGCACTTGTGTGTTACAGCCTGGAAAAGCAGGGAGCTAGAGTTCATACACACAGGTAGAAGCTGTTGGAGGAAGGCAACTGAAGAACACACAGAAACTCTCACTGATGTCCCAAATTAAAGATGATCTAATAAATATGCAGAACAGTTCCAGGTTTCTTTCAAGACTACAGCACTATGTTGCACAGGAAGCAGCTTCTGCCTATCAGACATCTGGATGTAAAGGACAAGGAGGAGATAGCATTCAAGCCAAGCAGTGTCTTCAGCAGGGGTAGACATGGCTTTGGCACTGAGGGGCAGGCATGCTCTAGTCAGTTTGCTATGGCTCCTTCTGGCCATTTCACCCAGGCTGCTGTCTCACAGGGCAGTAAAACGGCATTCACCATCCCCTGACAGGCCCCCGCCTCCAGCTCAGGACATATTTTAGCTGGACACTGTTGAGAGCTAGGAGACTACTTAGAGGAGACACTGCTATGGGCTTTCTTTATTCGCATACCCTTCCTCAGGCATTGGCTGCTAGGTATGGGGTTGGAGGACTGGCGGACTTGGTACTGGGCTGGAGGACTTTTGTGCCGGGAATTAAGGCCATTTTGAAGAGGCAGGATACAGCCATGGCACACACTAAGCCCTGGAAGGTGTTGACTGCTCCCAAGACCTGCAGCATAGACATGGGCTCGGTCTCCCAAGAGCCCCGTGCAGTGGCAGCCGAGTTCTCGGGGGCATTCACAGGAGCAGAGCTGCCCCGCTGTGGGACTCCATGTGGCAAAGTTACCCCACTAAAGCTGCCACTTTACTTTCAGGGGAACCTACAGTCACAGAGGAACAGCTAACAACAGATGATGACAAAAGGAGGGCCCACGTGTGATGGTTCGGACAAAGAGGCAGCTTCGGGAGTGAGGCAGAAAACCTGCTCATTTGTCAGATGAGGAGTGCAGTCCAGCTGTAGCTGCTGGAAGAGGGCAGGGGCCAAATCACCCGCCTCTCTTGTGCTTTGAGATGTGCGGGCTATAGCAAGCTGGA
>NW_009206441.1:0-4747 GCF_000690835.1 Fulmarus glacialis | reverse complement strand
GAGCTTTAACAAGAAGCCAGGTTGGCAGGAGAGAAGAGGAAGGGGAGCCACAGGGCAGCCCAGATTTACATGTAAAAATCCTCCAGCAAGCCGTGACATCTCAGTGGGGGTGGAGAGTACCAGGGTGCAAGCGAACAGTATATTTTCATTGTTTTGTGGCTCAAAATGTGCCCAAGGTCTGTACCCACAAGCCCTACATTTTGAAGATGAAGATCCGCTTCTGGCCTACTGCAGTGCAGACCAGCTAAGAAGTCCAATAATGGATATTGATAGTTGCGGGCTGCCGTTCGATCACAGGATGGTTCCCCTGTGACAGGCCACGAGGGAAGTCAATGCTGATGATAGTGTTTTCAGCCAGGAGCTGCCCAGAAATCAAATCTGCCAAAAAGACATTTATGCTCTCCAAGTAAAAACAAAGCAAAGAGGTTGCGGCTTTTAGCAACACTGCTGAGAGATCAATTCTTACGTTTTCCACAGATTATAGAGTGAATGAAATGTCTTCTAGAGTAGAATACATATTGGCAGCAGTTGTTTGATGAGGATTTTGGAAGGCAAGGACTGAAGCCATATTTCTTTAGCACCTCAGGTGTTCATCACGGAAACCAGTTTGCTGGAAAAGTCGATGCACCCACAAAGCCAGCATGTCCGCCCGTCCCTGCAGAGAAGGCTGCAAGGCTGCGGCTCAGCGACTGAGCAGTTATCTTAGATACTCCCAAAGCAGAATACAAGGAGCGTAAAATAACAGCAGAGCTCAAGTTAGAGCTGAGCACAGTGTGTAAGGAGTCACTTAGTCACAGAAAAATGCAAACACTTGTAATGTCAAGTCAAATTTAGTCAACAGTTTCACCTGAAATAAAATGTGGAAGGGATTATTTTGGTGGTTTTGCAATATTTTTTTTGCTTTGACTTTTCATGCAAGACTTACAAGCCGACTTGAAAACAATTTCTGAAACAACAGAAAATGGGAAAAGAGCATCCTTATGCCATACCAACTAAATTTTGTGAGACTGGAGGCAAATATCCACTCCTTTTTCTAATTGATTTAAAGCTAGGTCTTAAAATCATGGGCCTCTTACCTGTTTCACAGTGATACTGATTCTGGTGGGACACCTTCAGTTTTTCCCCTTTGAAGATGCTTGGAAGCAGAGACTGGAAAATTTCGATGAGTGTCCTAGACACCAGACCATACCATAATCCTCACCTGTTTTCTTACCCAGTGAATGTTCATGAGTTATATGACGTTGGACACGTCAGCATCCAAGAGAGAGGCTCCTCTCTATCCTCTACAGCTGCTACAGTGAATTTCTTCATCCCAAATACCGACGCCTTCAAGTGGTCAGGAGCTCCACACCTCTCAGAAAACAGGGAGCAGGGCTGGGCTGGTGGCAGAGCAGGGACATGAGGCAGTGCTCACCACCACAGCATCTGCTGTTTTACCTGTCCCACCCCCCAGCATACAAATTGCCCAGCAGCCTTGGATCCAGCAGAGCTACTTTCTCAGAGAAAGTCATTGCAGGAGTTTCATTTGATCTGCCTGTGAGGCACAGTTTGGGCAGCCAGCGTTACAGCCTGGCATTTAGGACATTTTTCTGAGAGGAAACCCTGGGGAGGACTGGCAGTCTTTCCCTGAAAGTTTGGAAGTGATGAGACACGGTGTTTGCAAGATCCCATGTCCCAGTCGACCAGAGCTGAGCTCAGACATGGGTGTCTTTGTAGCAGGATTCTCAAGGACGAACATCACACTGAGGCTGCACTGCAAAGGTTTCTTAGTGGGAGCAGAAAGTAACTCTGGACCATCTGAAAAAACCCTTCTTTTTCTATATAAAAATACAGGAAAATATGTATGCATAATCGTCTCATTCCCCACAGTGTTACCACATACCAAAGGAGAATCACTATGGACTTTGCGGCATGGAGGAATACAGTGCTCTTCCTTTATGAATGAAGCACCTAAGACTGAGCAAGCACCATTACCATGGGTAAAGGAAGTACACTGCTTTTAAAGAGAAAATAAATAGATGGCATCTTCTCTGTAGCAAAATGAGGGTACCCAGATCTTCCTATTTTCACAGCGATTGTTCAACGTTACACTTAAGAGCGGTATTAGACTAAAAAGCACCTAATTTCACTTCAGCTGATTTAAAATGCATCTTGGTGCATCTGAGCTATTGTCTAATCCTTTTGTTTGAGATGTTCTACACTAGTCAGCCACTTTTGATTCATGTGCTAACAATCCCCCTTAAGGCAGGTAATTCACAGACAATGTTCATGATGTGCAAAGTGGCACTCCAGTTCCCAGAGACAGAAGTCAGTAAACTTTAAATCCCAAAGCCCCTAAACTTATTTTGCATAAATTGCCCTCACAAGAGGGGAGGTGAGATGTTTATATGCATCTCCTGTATCAACTTAGAATTGCTGTTCAATTTAAATCTAAACAATAATTTTTTTTAGAACAGTGGGAATGCTGATGAGAGACAAATCACAGCAGAAAGCAAAGGTTGCAACCAATTTTGAGTCCAAACAAAATAAAATGTGAATTACCTCACTTTAGCCTCTATCCAGTCAGCTACTTCCTACTTCAATGTCTTTTCAATTAAAGCTTTCTTAGAGGAACAATTAATAGAAGTACATATATTTTTATTAAATAATGTCCTTCTGCAGATAGCGTTTTTTCTTTGCATACTGAGGCTACAGAAGATAACATTTACTGCTGTAACGAGAATAGGTTTTAAGCCTAATAACAGTTGATTTTTCCAAGACTGCAAATGGGACCTTTATGCTATTGGAAATTTCAATATTTCCACTATGATGCAGTTTCTGTCCTTAGAAGATCTTGAGATAGTGGGCTGTTTCAAATGATGTAATACTGGGCATAGGAAAGAGGTTGGCTTCTTTTTTCTGAACTGCGTCGCTTAGACAATCACATTTCTTTTTCTCAGAAATACATATATATCTGTATTCACAGTAGAAAAAAAAAACAGCTGGTCATCACATACAGGTTAAAGAGGACCATAAGCAATGGTACCAGTAACATCTGCAAGTGTGTTAAAACATAAATAGAAATAGGACAAAATAGAAATTTATCCACCAGTAAACCATGTAGCTGTTGCAACCTCTTATATAATTAACAAATTATAAGGCTATCAACTGTGACTTCCTGCTTGCATAAGCCATCGACATTCACAAAGTAGAATCTAGCCTCAAGCTCCCATTTGTGTTTAAACTGAACTGTCTATCTTAGCAAGTCATCCCAGATAAAGTCCTAATGCTACTGAAATCAATGCAAAAAAAAATTCATTTACTTCAGGATTGCCAGGATTCCAGCTGATTTCAAACTGGATTAAAACCAGACCTCTCCTGCATGAGTGGAAAGATGATCTATTAAGTCATTCTTTCCTTTAGAAAGAATACATCTTAGCTGTAGTCTGAATTTACCTGTTGTCTCCTCCAGCCGGTGGAGCTTGTTATCTGCTTTTGATAGGTTTCATTGCTAATGATGATCGGGTTATTCATTCCTTCATGGGAAATGCTTTCTAGAAATGCTTCATTCCAAACTAAAAGCAAAACCATTAACATGTTTGTGGAGTTGAAATACCGTGTCAAAAATGTGAAATATTGAAATATCTGAGGATAGGTGTTTGGCGAGTTTCATGACATACGCTCATGGTGTCTGAAAACCAAAGTAATCGTACTAGTTTCTGGCATCTGCACTGCCCCATAGCTGCACACACTGGAGGATCCCAGCGTTGGCTCCCAGCTCTATGGCCAAGAGGCAAGAATACCTGAGGTCTCCAGGCCCAGAGTCATTCAAATGGAAACAGTCACTGAGCTGAGAAACCTGAGCTCCTGGCAACCCACAGGTGAAGGAAGTTAATTGAAAGATAAGTCTTTCTCTCCTAATAAACCAGTGGTTTTCAAAGCTGCTGAATAACCATGCTTTGTTGGGAAAAACTTCCAACCAGCTCTAATTAAACAGTCCCAAATTAAGTTAAGAAAAGCAATTTAATTGAAAGAAAGTGCAGGGAGGTCTGGGAGATTTGGGGAAGTGCTGAGGGACACCTCAAAAGAAAAATGCGTATGCGCTACAACAGCAATTTCTCTGTTGGGACGATGTAGTACTGGGAGGCATGTCAGAAGAATAACCAGTGTGGATTTCTTCATTTTTTCCCCTGCATCGCATCCTGCATCTAGGAGCACTGCAGACTGATCCTTCATCTGCTAATCACTTGTGTAGGTGACTACTACCGGAGAACAAAGGAGATTGTATGTGGGGAATATAAACCAGGTAGAGACTGAGGATCACATGAGAAGAGAGATTAAACAGCACCTTTTCTTTCTCTCTTTGTAGTAAATGTCCAAGTTAAAAAAAAAAAAAATCCACCTAAGGCCATTTCTCTAACTCAGGCTCCAGAGATATCTTTAAAAGAACTTGGTTCCATTTTTTTTTCTTCTCTGTATGGAAGAAACGAATAAAAGATCAGGGTCTGGGGCAAGTGTGAATTTGATCCTGTGTTTTACAGATGGCATGGTGTCCAATTCCATCTTCAGGTATTCACACACCAGCACAAACCCTGTTACTGCACCAGCTGCTGCATGGATGTATCTGAGGGCAGATTAGGGACCTAAGGCAATACGGTAAACACGACTGAAGGTGTTGCACATGAACTGCTGTCTCGTAGCAAAGTGCCTTCAAACGTGTTGAGTTGGTGGAAACCCTGGCAGGTGACAGTGTTTGGACGGATGTGGA
>NW_009206440.1:0-55455 GCF_000690835.1 Fulmarus glacialis | reverse complement strand
GAAACTTATGATATTACTCCCTATCAGTCTTATACAGAGTCTCTGTATAAGGCATAATATTTTGTTTATGGTTTGAAAGGTGATTATTCAGATGTCAAAGCTTTCTGTCAATTGTGGGGGAGATATTTGGAGCAGGAATTTGGCACACACTGACTAGGGAAGAGCCTTCAGAGCTGCCCCTCTTACGAGCCTTTGGGAATACTCTTCATGCTGAAATTTACTTTGAAACTTTTATCGTAAATGCAATATCATTATCTTGAGTTAGTCTCTTTTTTGTGATTTTAATTTTTTTTCAGGGATTGGAGGCGATCCCTTCAATGGAACTAATTTTATTGACTGCCTTGATGTCTTCCTGAAGGATCCTCATACTGAGGGGATCATATTGATTGGGGAAATTGGAGGAAATGCTGAAGAAGATGCAGCAGCATTCTTGAAAGAAAACAATACTGTAAGTCTTAAACAGCTTGCTTCCAGACACATTGGTAGTTAGCCATCTTCTTTTGCCAAGTCAAGGAAAACTCAGTTCCATCTCTAATCTCTGTTTACAAAAAAACCAAACAGTCATACTTTTATTAAAGAGAAAGAGTTGAAATTAGGAGCTTTATCCAGATTAAATCTAGCTGGAGATCATGTCAACTTTAGATTTTTAGTCCTGTAATGATATTTGTAGTGAACGTTCTGGTTTTTGTAATATACGTGGCTCTGTAGAGAGATGTTTTAGTGTTTCTGATTGCTTCTGGTTTATGATGCTTACCAGGAGAAAAAGTATTCCACACTCTTCAGACTCTTGATTCCGTGTTGTCTGAGGTTTCTAGCTGTTTAATATCTTTGCCTGGCTAGTTGATATTTAAAAAAAAAAAAAAAAAAAAAAATCTGCCATCTGGAATTACTTTTCGTCTCATTCTCCCCCATGTAAAACAGTATCTTTCCTTTCTTCACAGGGTCCAAATGCCAAGCCGGTAGTGTCATTCATAGCTGGTCTGACTGCTCCTCCAGGCAGGCGGATGGGTCATGCTGGAGCAATCATTGCTGGGGGAAAGGGTGGAGCTAAAGAGAAGATAGCAGCTCTTCAGAGCGCAGGTGTTGTTGTCAGCATGTCTCCTGCTCAGCTAGGTAGCACCATCTACAAGGTTCGTTGCTTGGAAATTGGTATACATACTCATCCAGAGCAAGAAGCTACTTTTGAGGGAATAAGAGTTGGGAGTACATCTCTTACCGAAATATTCTGTTGCTCTGAACTTGGTTAAACATAAGAACTCTATTGACTGAACAAGCTGCAGTTATTATGTAGATAATATGTGCATGTAGTATTATGTAATGTTGCCTTTATAGAACAGTAAACATAGCAAAATAGAGAAGAGATTACACTTTGCTTTCAAGTGTAGCAACTTGTTGAATTGTGTTTTCTGGATGCAAATAACCTGAATTAATTTAAAATATGAAAACAGTCTTTGAAAGTAGGGTATTTGAGGAAGGAAAGCCTTGGCATATAGGTCTACCTATTTTAAGTACAGAATTCAGAATTATGGCTGAATGCATATGGCTGAAAAACTTCTGTATGGAATAGGTTTATTTGCATTTTTCTTAATTCATGTCCAAAAAAAGGCATTGCTTCACAGCTAGAGGAAATGCGTAATTCAGCTGTGCTAGGGTGGTTTCTTTACTTTTTTTTTCCCCTGTGGTGGCCATATAGCATAGCATCTTCTCAGGCTACTAGAGGAGTCTTCCCTTCTTCTGTTGTGTTTAGAATCATAGAATCATAGAATTATTAAGGTCGGAAAAGACCTCTAAGATCATCGAGTCCAACCGTCAACCCAACACTACCATGCCCACTAAACCATGTCCCTAAGCGCCTCATCTACATGTCTTTTAAATACTTCCTTTACTAAAATGAAAATCTTTACTTCATTGCTTCCCTGGCTTGAATTCTTGACTGTAAGGATTCTACTGCAGTTCTTACGCAGAATTAGTGCTTTCCAAGCCTGCTACGCTCTGCATGGGAGCAAACGGTTCCTTGACAGCATTGCAATCTGAGTGCAGTTCACTGACTGCAATCTAGCACTTCTGGTTTTTCATAGCCAGTTTGTTAATCTGAGGTGGGAGAATACTTATCCTCCTTTCCTCTAACTTGCACACATTATGCATTTTATATTTTAATTTTTAATTCCAGCTTTTAATTCCAAAAATCAGATTTGCTAAGATAAATACGAAGTAATTTAAAATAAAATAGTAATAGAAGCATTTTCTTTTTTTCCCCACTGGTAATGTCTGTGTGCTATTTGCAGGAATTTGAGAAAAGAAAATTGCTGTAAGAGAAGACACTTTGGAATACTGTCTCCAAAACATCGGTGCAGCACCTGGCCTCCGCTTATCTTTTGTCTGCTAGTCTTCAGTTGCCCAAATGACTGACACTGGTCTATGAATTTGACTTGGAAGCCATAAACCTCCTGGCTAAACCTGTTTTGATGTCTCCTTGGTTCAGACATGATCACCTCATTGTAAATCACAGCAACTAATAAATCTACTGCTAAATCTGATTCATCTTTTGAATTCCTGAAGCAGAGCCATTTCTTCGACCATCATAAACAAAATAATCAGCCTTGAAGGTCTGAATCTTTTGTAACTTAAGCACTGCCCATTTTAAGGTAAAGTCGCTTATAGAGATGCTTTTAAGGATCAAGGCACTGACTTTATGCACATATTACACTTTGCTTTATTTTTAAAAAATCTAGTCTTGTTCGCTGCTGGCAAGTATGTTTGTTTCAACAGTAGGCCAAAGTTTCCGTCCATTAAACCAAAGCTGCTGGATCTGAAGGGGTTGCTTGTTGATCCATGTAGCTGGATATGCCTGAAGTCCAGACTTCCTTTTCAAGGCTGAGCTGTGCACAGTGTAGTCCTCTGTTGGCAAGGAACTCTGTTTGTTGCGTGAAGAGATGGAATTTTTATTCACAAAAATGAATCTAGTTTCCCATGCAAATACATATTCAAAACTGTCTGTAACTGTGAAAATAATTTGGTCTTTAGCTTACATTACCTTAATTTCCTCTTTATCTTAACTAGGATTGCATTGCTTGTCTGTTCTGAAATCCTAGTAACATTAGGACATAATGGGGGAGAATTACTATTCTCTGGAAAAGAATGTAATAAGGTATCTTTCTTGTTAACCACTCCCAGCACTGTAATGGAAAGCCCTTTTTTTACTTCGGAAATAGCCTGAGCACCGTGCCTATAAATGAGTGTTACAAGTTTTATCAGGATGGACTAAAACCAAGATTGCTTTCTTTATGTAGAGGACTGAAAGTTCTTGTAACCTGGCACTTGTCTGAAGCTAACATTGTGTTCCATAAAGGTGCTGTTACGAAAACTCGTGTTGTTATTTGTTTAAAACTGTTCTTAGTTTTCTTACTCCAATGCCTGTGGAATTTCTCTTCCTAATGCAAGCAGTAGGCAGGTATCTTGATACTGACATTTACAGTTCCTAGAGCTAAGCCCTGACGAAATGCATAAAAGGAGATGTCATCTCCGCTGCACTGAAAGTGTATTAATACGCTTCATATATAGTCAGGCATCAGTCAGATGATATAGGCCCGAGGACACAGAGACCAGATGCTGTATTATTCACCTTGGTATGATTTACTAAAATGAACCTGGCATCTTATCGCTAGACAGCTGAAAGCAGTGTTGAGTGGTAAACCATTTGATAAAGCCTATGACAACAGAGAGGAATTTTCTTACTAGATCTGCTCAGTTTTCTGGTGGTGCCTGATTTAATCTGGAGCAAAAAGACCGAATGGTGCCCTTTAACTAGAGAAATACCAGTGCTAACATGTCTCAGTCTGTAAAAGAGTGCAATTCTTCACCAATGAATGTCAGAATATTGCAGCCTGTCTTCTTACGAGCCTGCTAATCAAAGTAACTCATCGTAGTAGTGGGCTTCTCCATAACATGTCTCTTGGAATGGGTAATGCTTCTTGATGAAGTGCCTGAATTTCATCATTGCCACCAGCGTTATAACAGATGACCTGCCAGGAGAATGGGGGTGTAGTAAGTTTCCTGCTGGGGATTGCTCCATGGAAGCTCTTTTAGAGGCACCAGCTATTTTAGAAGACAGCCATAAACTCGAATGACAGTTGTCCCCTGAGAAAGCGTTTCCTCCTATCTTGAAATTTGAGGATGGGTGTGAAAATGTGACCTTGATTCTAATGTTTGCAGCAGTCATCTGGTGCTGCACCTTAGCAGCTGCCTGGTTCTGTTCAAGCCTAGGGAAGCAGTCTGTACTAGCCTGGAACTGAGCATCACCTAAGGATGGGGAAGAAACCTGACCTGGTCTGATAGAAAGGCTTAGTTTTCGCAGTTTTCTCTTGCTGCCTAAAAATGTGCACTTGACAAATATCATCAGAGCCTCTTACGTTGCTAATGACAATGTCTCTTTGGAAAACATTCACATCTGTTTAATACGTATGTACTTGTGAATAAATATTTCATGTAATCTGATCTGGAAAATTGTTCATTTATTTTTTTTTTTAAAGGCAAAAGTTAAGTTAGTGTTGCTACTTTATAACTTAGTAAGTTTTTATGCGCAAGAGAAACATTGCTAATGTTACTGTTTGAGTTCTCATTAAGTTTTATGAAATAGTCCTTTTTTCCCTTGATCTAGACTTGGCAATGGTGTCTGTCCGTAAATCACTTGCACTTTTGAGGGATTTCTAGATGTTCATTTTGGTTGGGGGAATTCATTGCTGTGATGATTTTCTTGAACAAAGAGAAGAGGATATAGATTCACTTCATGCTTTTTTTTCTCTTACTGGGCAATATTTGTTTTTGAATGATACCTAATACTCTCACTGGTAGGTGCTCCTTGAGTTTGATGATGTTAATAATTTTTTTTGAGGTTGATTAGAGAAGTCTGTCACACCTAATGAATGCTGTGCCTTTTGTGTTTTTTAGAATATATTCATGCCTGATTTTTTTTCTTCTGTGTTGATGCTGTTTTCCAGGATGAATGTTTTGTTATGTAATATTTTGGGGGAAGACAGTGGTAAGTTACTCTCTGTACCTTTGTACTTAAAATGATGCTCTGACGTGAGATTCTAGCAAGGGGATTTCTTAACATTCACTTTATTGAAGCTCACCAATGAAAACAAAAGAAAACATCGATGCCAATTCATTTGATCAAATGAGGTCTCCTTTGCACTGGAGGTGGAGAGGGAAGGAGAGGCTGGTGAAAGATGGTCAGCTCTATACACCAGTGTCAAGATGTTCTTAAAACTGTGTGGGATTATTGAGGTGATTAGTGGTGGATTTCTCAATCGCTATTGTCATTGTTTCTGAGGTTCCCCACAGTTCTTCAAGTTGTCCCATTTTTTGGATGTGCTACTTTTCATCCTCTTGCTTACCTGCTTCCTTTTGTGGTGGATTGAAATTCCACAGGGCCCTAGTACGGTGCTAACTAAAATCGGTTGGCTGCTGTATTGAGATGGTCTAGGTGGTTGTCGTTGAACCAAAGATGCAATTGAATTCTCTGCAGATCAAACAATACATTTCAAGCTTTAAGGTGAGGAGAGGAGCACTCACTAATGGGCCTCACCGCTGACAAGTGGATTAGAGGCTGCACTCTGGAAGAAGGCTGCTAATTAGGTAGACTGAAAGTACCTGCAAAGTCACGTTGTCCTTCAGCCTGGGGCGATGACTGACGTCTGCTCAGATTCGGGCACTGGTCCCCGGCAGGTCTAGTGATTGGATCCCCCGATAGCAGCCAAGTGAGGGGTGAGGGCAGAGCAAATTGGGCCAGAAAATGCCAGGATCTGAGCCCTGAGACACATAACAGTGGTTTCAAGAAGAACCTCAGGGGCTGGCTTCTGTGCTGATGGCTTCAAAGTGGTAGCTGACTTGTGATGCCCGAAGAATAAACTCTTAACTGTGGAATTAAGTATGACCTGCACTAACATCATAAATTGCTCAGTTTACCATCACCTTTGCCTTCCCTTTCCCGCTGCCTGTCACTGGTGATTAAAGCTTTTCGTAAGAGGGTCTATGTGCAAGTCTGATAATATGGGCAGGAGCCTGCAGCGATAGGAGGAGTTGTGCTGCTGCGGAAAACTGGCAGGCAGCAGATTCAGGGTGTTTTACACAGCGGGCCGCTCCTCCCGGAGCATCTGTACAGGGCTGAGGCAGCCCCTGGCTTCGCGGTGACTAGAAATAGCTGGTGAGAGTCCAGGTTTGACGTTTTCCACAGAAATTGTAAGACCAAAACAACAAAAAAAAGTCTCTTGGACATCAACTTGCAGTACCCCACTGGCAATTAAATGGGGTTTATGCTACATGTCTTTGACCATATTCTTAAATAATTGGTTCTTCTGAATTATTTAATGAGGGGTTAAACTGTATTCCTCCGTCAGAGATATGTCCCGGCACTGGGTAGTACGTTGGTCTCCTGTAGTTAAGGCATGTGAGTTGCTATAGGCAGCAGCACATATGGGAACTGCTGTTTAACTTGCATCTAACCTTTGCTCTGTGCAGCCCAAAGCACTGAGGACCCTTCACAGAGGGTTGATTGAGATGGGTGGTAGTGGAAGCTAGGTAAGGTAATTCACGATTAAGTAATGCACTATTCCGAATTCATAGCAATGGCTCATCTGCCTCTCTTCCTCCTTTCCTGCCTGGTCTGTATAATGAAGCATGGGAGCCCTGTGACTGAATATGTTATGGGGAGGATTCGTACGGGAATTAAAACCTGATAGGTACCATTTTTAGGGAGAGGTTACTTCGATATATCCCCTTTCCTCCTATCTGTGAGAATATGGTTTAGTGTTGAATTGACCTGGAATCAAAGTTTACAATTTGGGAAAATTTCTTGACTCAGAAATGCTGAAACACTTTCAATTTTCAAAAGGAAATTAGCAATTTGTCCCATTTGAATTTGAGATGCAAACAGGGTGTTTCCCTAGAAGTGGAAATCTGAGAGTTTTGCTTCAGTTAAAAACCTCAGAAAACTTTCTCAGAAGTGCACCGGGGTTGTGTTTTTTTTTTTTTTTTTTTTTTTTTTCCTGGTGGTTCCAGTCTGGGCTTTCTGGCACATGATGTTTTCAGCCTGATACTTGTCAGACCTGCTGAGCATCCATAGCTCACTAGCAGGACTTGGACCCAGACGATTCACTGCCACTTAAAGCACCCAAAACTTCTCATTAAAAACTGACTTGCTTTCTGCAACAGTTATGTGATCTCAAAAGAAAAGGGAAGAGCTCGCTCTCTGTTTACACAAACCAGATAAATTTATAGAACTGGGAGAAAAAATGTTTTTCTGTCCTATAATCACTAAACCACACACAGCAGTGTTTGTCCTGGGAGTAGGCGCAATAGCCTGTAACGATGTCTGTGCTGTGTAGATACATAATTAAGGGTGTCTCAAAATCTGTTTTGTTGCTGTAAAAGACAGCACAGCAAATTTATGGTTTTCAGCACATTTGTAATGTTACGAGATAGCTGCTTTAAAAAAAAAAAAAACAAACCAGCTTAGAAACCTATTTCTTTTCATTTGTGGTTTTGCTCTCTAGGTGGCAGGTTTTGACACTAAAACGTGATTTTGATTCCTGCTCTGAACTCAGGGGCTCAAAATGTGCTGGAGAAATAGAAGACGAAAACAAAACACTACTACTTTATTCTTTCTGGGTGTTATATTGATTTATGATCATATCCTTTTATGTGAGTTGGAGAGAGGTGGTAAAGAACCGAGCTGGTTTTCCTCCGTGTTCTCAGTGCGCCTGTGATGTTGAAATTTCTTCCTGTTTTTCAAGCTGGTATGAGTAATGTTGTCTGAACTGTGTGGCTTTGGCAGTCAAATGGGACCTGCCTTAGAGAAATACCTATCTTCATTTTGAAGTGGACAAGAAATGGCTTAGACTGTTTCTTCAACAGCTTAGCAATTCTGACTTTTCTTTTTTTGCTTTTATTCAGTTGTCCAAGGCTGGAGGGCAGAAGAGGGGGAGAAGAGGTAGGGCTGTTAGGGAGGAGAGAAATGAATTGTCAGACCTAAAAGGAATTTTTTTATTTTCAACAGCAAAAAAAAAAAAAAACCCAAACCCCAAATCCAACCACTGCATAATAAAAGAATCTATGAAATAGTCACCAACTGCTGACTCCCTAGGGAGAAGCAGGAGGAGATTCAGCTCCTTGGAAGAAAAGCATCTTCCACACTATGTCCACCAGGCTCTACATGCTGAAGGAACCCAGGGCAATGGGTGAGCAGTGCCATTAGGGGTTGGACCAGTCCCACTTCTCTGAGTGCGAGCTGTAGGATGAGACCAATTTGGATCAGGGTCTTTGGTGTCAGCCCAACCTCCTTTGCATGGAAGAGGCTGCAAGGGGTCTTGTGGGCTAGGACTGTGCTTGGAAACAGCTGCTGTGTATGTGGAGACAGATGTGTGCATGCACCAACGTGTAAAAGTGTCTCTGAAGGATTCACAGCCTGAAGGACCTTCTCGCCCAAGGTTGTCCTTTCTTTTCTTGTTCTGCTCTCAGACTGCAAGTCTTACTATTAACTAGCTCTAGCTGCAAGGAGGAGAAGCAATAGGCGGGAGATTTAGTCTCCAATCACTTCAGTCATTTAACTGGATATATTTTATTTATCTTTCTGTAGGCAGCTGTTATGTTTGTTCAAGACAGGCACTACATTTTTTTTTTTCTTTTCCACAGTATAGATGAATTGGGAGTAAATCCACCCGAAGCTTCATAGATGCCAGCCTAGACTCTGATTCAGCCCTGTCCTGAAACTTGGAATTTGGGGCAAGATCCATATCCATCTCCCAAAGTTTAGACACGTGACAGAATTGGGTGCTTGGGGAATGCGTATGAGACACAAGGCAAGGACAGCAGAACCGCTGAAACAGTCACGTAGACACCTTTGATCATTGATCCACGTTTGATCATTGATCTCTACTGATTATAACAGAAACTTAGACACCCGAGGCGCACACATTCCCACCTACTTGGAGACAGCTACACCGGGAGGACAACTAGGTTGGCTCAATCTGGAGATGCGCTTCTCCTCCCCTTGGCTAAGTGACTGACCCAAAGTCATGTTGAAGGTTTCTGCCAGGCCAGACACCAAGCCAGCTCTCCTGAGGCCCAGTCCCACATTTCAAATGTCACCCAAATTTTCCTTCCAATTTCAAGTTTATACTGTTTGTACTCAGTATGTGCTGTGTGATCCTCATTTCTGATGCATTGGAACATGGCAGCAAATCCGTATTTTTTAATTTGTCCTGTTTATGGTACAGCCCATTTCTGTTGCAAAAACACTGTTAATAGTTTATTTAATGTGTCTTTTATAAATCATTTGAGAACGCTGAGATCTGATTCTTGTACAGGGAACGAAATCATTCAGCATTAATCCACTCTTTCTTGCAATGATTCTAGCAATGATGGAAAACAATATAATTAGAAGCCATTCTTTCAGCCTGGAAATTGTAATTGGATTGTGAATTTTATAGCAGCAGCCTTCAAAAAATAAACAAGAATTAGTCAACTAAAGAAAATATGCTCAGCTTGTTTCCAGCAGGGACTGTGTTCTGTGGTTAACTTTAGGGTTTGTTGTTGCTTGTTATGGTTTTTTTTTTGCTCCTGGCAAATAAGGCATCCTTAGAGGCTGCAAACATGAATTTTTCCCTAGGGAAACCTGCTGCAGTGCCCGTCACTCAGCCTGAAGCAGGCACCTGCAGTCCTCCTGTCCTCTTTGCTTTCCACCTTGAAGTTTGCTTGGAGCATCTCTGGATTATTAGTGCTCCTGTGGATCAGATTTACTTTGAGATTTGGTGGAGAAGCCAGTGTACCCCAAATAGGGGTGATATAACAATATGCAAAAATAAAAGAAAAAAACCCAAACCCTCATTAAATGGGTGTTGGAGAGCCTCAGAGACACAAGAAGGAATGCAGCAGGGGAATGGTGGAGGGGAAGGAGGGTTGTCTGCATTTACTGCTCATCTATTTAACGCAGTCTAGGTTGAAGCACAGGAAAAAAAGCTTGTCAAGGTATTTATTAGCTCTGCTTATGATAAATAGGTACAAATTCTTTTGCGTGAGGCACTTAATGAGGACTGGGTAGAAAACAGGCTTCTCATCCAGTGCGAGCTTCCTTATAATCCTGCCAGCCCAAGGGTGAAGGTGGTGGCTGGATCTGCAAAGCCATGTATGTATCTCAGGGCATCTCCTGCACAATTTTTTGTGTCTCAGCAGCCTGTGAACACGGGTGTTCTTCCTTAAGAAGAAGTTCTCCCTTAAATCATGCTGTTGCCTTACCCTTATCCCTTTGACTCTGTTCCCCTGGCAAGATCCTCTCCAGCAGACCCTTTCAAGGAGATGCTGTGGCCAGCCTTTCCCGAACCAGCCCCGTGAAGCACTTTGGCGATGTCAGTGCCCCATCTCTGCTGCCACTCATGAAGTGACGGGCCCCCAGGCTTCATCCAAGTATCTGAGTCCCTCCAAGTATCCGAGTCCCTCCTGCTGAGGTAGTTCTGCGTTGGGTGGCACAGAGAGGCAGCTGGGTATGATGTAAGTGCTGTTTCTTTCTCTGTCAGTTTTTGGGGGCCCCCACATCCTCTCCAGGCAAAAATGCTCAAAGAAACCTTGTAAAGCATTTTAGGCTGGAAGAGGTTGTGTTTTCCCAATGACTTCGGTATTTGCTATTAGAGTTTTGCTCAGCTTTAGCTAAAAACAGAATGTTTCCTGTGAAGAAGGAAAAGAAGTGGACGGGAACTTTCCTTCTACCTTCCTCTTCTCTCTTTAAACTTGACCTCAGGATTCCCAGAGGGAAAGCTGTTTCCCAGCTATCTCCCGACAACTAAATATGACATTGTCAACGTACACAGTAAGGCCCATTTGAATTTTATTGTCAGACAGTGAAAAGTGAGGTTTGGTAAACACTGCATATTCTTATGGAGACTTTGTTACCTTTGGTTTATGGTTAAAATAAAACCGGTAACAACACAGTCTCTTGAAAATGCTCATATCCATAAATTTGAGATCCCCCTGTTCTCCCCCCAGCCCATGAGGTTTTGCAGTCCTCCTCGCTACATCACTGTCCCACAGACAGTGCTGGAGACCCTCCCCTGACAGCTTTATGGCTGATGGCTGAAGAACGAACTGTTACTCCTTGCAAATTATTTTCTGGATTGCCACAAAAATATACATCATTGTGTCATGGGATGGCAACTACATTAAATCTGGTTAGATAGTTAGGGTGGGTTGCTGTCATAAATCAGCCTCCACCTGCCGTGTTGTGGTGGAAATGCAATCAATAGTTGTTGCAACGGTTTATATAGTTAAAAACATTTCCTTTTGCAAAACAAATTTTTAATACTTCTCCAATTCATTAACATCCTGTCTATTTACTGCTTTGAAAAAAATCAAGCACATCATTCTCTTGGAAATCTGCATTGTCACTTCAATAATGCATCAGGATGAACATTTGGAAGTTGTTAAAAAGGGGAATTATTTCATCATGGTAAAAAAAGAATGAGAACAGCTCAGCTGAAAAGATTGCGTTGTCAGTTCTGATTTAATGTGTGAATAATGCCAGCAGGGTGGGGAGAACATCTTCTCCTGGATAGATTGTTTTTATGTTGTTAGAGTCTGTGTGCTGGGATTTACAGCTTGAAACTAGTTTTTTTCAGGGGATAGTTGTAATGAACTGGGGTTTGTTTCATTCCTCTTGACTATAAGGATCGCCTGAATGTCAGTCATGCAGAAGCTTGAAGATGGCTTGGATTAGAGGAAGTCAGCCTAAAGTTTGGACCAAAAGCCATGTACTGCCATCTCTCAAGTTCTTGTTCCATACCTTGTCATTTAAGTCTGCTCCTTAAATGCCCAGCTGCAGGAGGCAAGTGTCCCTGTGAGGTTGCCAGCCTATTGCAATGACCATATCTTCAACGGGAGTGGCAGTCTGGTAGCTCTTATCCCAGGGCTGTGGGGAAAAGCTTGAAAACCTGACTTGCCTGCAACCTAAGAGCTTAAATCAGATGAAATACATTGCATACTCTGGAGATGGGTGTAGCCATAAAATCCTTTTGAAGAGTTCCTTTTGGCAAGGGCATAAGCAAGGAAACAATTTTTTTATAGGGTTAACAAGCCGGAGGTTTGAGGACCTTTCTGACCCTTGCAGCAGTTTCCCGTCTTTGAAACCATTAAGCAAACTGGCCAAAGTTCCCAGAGAGGATCTGAACGTGGAAGAAACGAAAAAGTTACTTTCCTGAGCAAATCTCTTCAGTCCATGTGAGTCAGCTACCTCAGGTCTGAGGGTTACCTGGTGGCAAGAGATGGTTTCCACCTGGAGAGCTGCACTTTGTTGCTTTCTAACCTGCTTCTGTGCCTGCACTGTAACAGGGGAAAGCGATAGCCTGCACGCGTTCTTCTGAGCAAAGAAAGCATTGCAAGTTTAAAAGCTTTTCTCCTCTCCCGGTAATTCCCCCACATCAATCTTTCACAGATGAAAAGGATGGTTAGCTGGAAGTTTCCTGGGGAGGGAAAGATGATGTAGGGCAGGCTCTTTTTGGCCATGAGCCCACGTGAAAAGCACACCCAAGTTTCTGGCTCCTTTCAGGCCTCTAAAACACCCTGTTCCCATGTGGCTGCAGAAATACCCAACACTATGTACCCTGAGAGCTCAGGTTTGTGGAGCCTAGACTCTTTCCAGTGAGAGCATGGTTTGACTTAGCTGAATGAACCAGGTGATTAAAGAAGGGGTAAGATTAGCAGCTTGTTGGCATTTGATTTGTGAATATTTTTATCTTATTTGCTTTATGTGTCACTTTTTCTGATTAGAGCAGTGAATTCCAGCCTTAGGATTTGAAAATTATGTTCTCCACAGATGCAGCTCTAAAGAACAGCTAATAAATGACAATTATCCCAGGTAGCAGAGGTCCCTCAAGGGCAGAAGGCTACAAAGTCTGATGACTCATTTGAGCCATCGATGATCTCTGGTTCACTTACTGTTTGCATCAAACTTGCTAATGGCTTGGAGAAGGCCTCTCGTGCAAAATATTGAAAAAGCAGACCTAGATTTGAGCCGCTACTTCCACAGATGGGACCGCTTAAATCCTGCTCGTCAGGAATAAAGGTATTGGTATCCTGGTTATTAATGGTTTATCTAATAACTGATTTTCTCCCCCTCCTCCCAAAGAGCCTGAAAACTCTTTAGAAACATTATAAACTAGCAAATGATTCCTTAGATGGGATTTCAGGAGGTGGTAAGGTGGAGCAGAAGAGGAAGACATATCTGATGGTGTCAACAGTTGGCACAGAAGGGGAAGAGAATGGTTTTGTTCAGCTCCAGATTCAGGCACCTAAACCCAGCTTTTGCCAAATGTCGGAGTGGGATTCAGCTTGCCACATGGAGATGCCAAGTAGCCAAAACTTCCACATGGGGCTTGTGAATATGATACAGCATCTATGGAAGACTCATGGGCTAAAGGAGAGCAGATGGAGGCCAGGGAGGGCAGCCTGGGACATCCGAACTGGCATCAGCTGGTTGCTAACTTGACCCTCCATTGAGACTTAGCTTAAACAACCAGCTAACTCCTATATCTGGATGCCAAAATGTAGGTGTCTCTGGAGCTGAATCCCATTTTTAATGTTACTGAATTAAAAATAAAAGGGGTGTGTGTGAATTTTGACGTAGAGAAGGATATGTCCATTAACTAGCTTCCTCCTTTGTGAGTGAGTCTGTCTGTCAAGCTGCCTGTCAGACCATAGTGACCAGCATCTGCGTTTCTGTGCTCTTCTGCTGTTGAGGAAATCTGTGCTGCCAGACCAGTGTGATCAGTCTGTCCTCTTGGGTTCAGCTATTAATACATCTATTCAATTAGCAAAATATTAGAAGTGTTTTCAAATTCCTCCTGAGCCTGTGGCATAAAGGGTATGTTGTGTCACTTTTCATCGCCAAGAGATTTAAGAAGTTATTTGAGTCTGGGTCAGTCTTACAGTCCTTTTCAGTTTGATGTAAACTCCAGACCCAGCTTTAATCGCAGGTTGTGAGCCCTGTGAAGAGAACAGGGATGGTTGGAGAAGAAAAGACTTTTCTCTGAGGTCCTAAATCATAGTTGGGGCCTCCTTTTTCCTTTGTGGTTAATAAGCAAGCACCTGGGTCTGCAAAAGGATTCCAGTGCCTCTTTCCTATATTGGCATCCTCTTAAGGGGTTAAGATCTTCAAGTATCTCAACTTCTGAAGGTGGTTGCAATGCTTCTGCATTTATGAGCAAAGTGATCATTGCAAAGAAGTGTTTGCTAAAATGCTTTGGCCCATGGTTCAGGCGGTCATGCTCAATGGCCATGACAGTTCTTTCCAGCTTTTAACACCCACACACCTGTTACGTTGACGTCTGCAGAATAGAAATGATTTATCATCCCAGGGCTCACTCTTTACATGTGCTTTTTTTTTTTGAGCCTGCAAAGCATGTGAAATAGTTGTCTGGATTTGTAACATGGATAACTGTTCTTCGAGGGCTTTAACCAAAGTCTACCAACAGTTTATCCCAGGGAAACTCCAGCTAAGTACACAACCCAGATGGCAGGAGGTGAATGGCTGGGGGATTGTCATGGTTTAACCCCAGCCAGCAACTAAGCCCCACTCAGCTGCTCGCTCATTCCCCCCGGTGGGATGAGGGAGAGAATCGGAAGGGTAAAAGTGAGAAAACTCGTGGGCTGAGATAAAGACAGTTTAATAGGGAAAGCAAAAACCGCGCACACAAGCAAAGCAAAACAAGGAATTCATTCACCACTTCCCATCGGCAGGCAGGTGTTCAGCCATCTCCAGGAAAGCAGGGCTCCATCACGCGTAACGGTTACTTGGGAAGACAAACACCAACACTCCAAACGTCCCCCCTTCCTTCTTCTTCCCCCAGCTTTATATGCTGAGCATGACGTCATATGGTATGGAATACCCCGAAGGCCAGTTTGGGTCAGCTGTCCTGGCTGTGCTCCCTCCCAGCTTGTGCACCTGGCAGAGCATGGGAAGCTGAAAAGTCCTTGACTAGCGTATAAACACTACTTAGCAACAACTAAAACATCAGTGTGTTATCAACATTATTCTCATATTAAATCCAAAAGACAGCACTGTACCAGCTACTAGGAAGAAAATTGACTCTATCCCAGCCGAAACCAGGACAGGGATCATAGGATAATACAAGTTGGGAAGAGACCTCAGAAGGCCTCTAGCTCAGTCTCCTGCTCAAAGCAGCGTCAGCTACGAGGTCACTGCAGCAAACCCAGCCTGGCAGCAGCATTTGTTTCAGAAAGTTGCTATTTGAAGGTGTAGCTGCTCTTCTCTGCTCTCTTTACCCACTGTAATCCCGCACTTCAGTTTCGTGTTTGCAGCCTGACTCTGGAGCATCCCCAGTAGAGTTTAGGTATTTTAAGCTCTTTGTCTATACAGACACTTGAATTGTGTCTTTTGGTAGAGCCTGATTGTTCTTCAGTACTCATTGCCTGGTCTAGAAGTGGAGTGACACCTCTTCAAGCTGTGTCAAAAGAAAAGAAAAAAACATCCTACCGCGCTTGCCCGTCACAGTTAATATGAAAGTTGTGCTTCTGCTTCAGACTCGCTTTTACTCCCTAGACCCATCCTCTCTGAAGGTGGCACTTGCAAAAATAGGTCCAGTGAGTTTCTTGGCTTTTCTTTCATATGGTTAACTCCACACCTCAGGAAGGAGATATTAAAAGGCTCGTCCCTTTCTCTGTGTGTTTTACAGGCTGCAGTGCTTCATGAAACAAGCTGTCCATACAGGGACCAAAGGGGACCAAAGAATTCATGTTATGGGAAATGTTCCCATTGACTTCGGTGGTTTGGGGGATGAGGTCCACCACTAGACTGGTCCAGAACTAGACAAACATATTCCTTTTTTTGCCTCTCTTTGATGAGGGCAGCCAGTTCAGCTAACCCATCAGTCACACCTTGCTGAGGCCCAGGTAATGTCAGGGCTTCATGTTCTGTTCATTCCTGAGGAGCTCTGCACGTGTCCTGGGCTCATAGCGAAATCACGTCAGTGACCAGAAAAGCTGTTTCCCACGCTTAGCTAGGAAGGATTGTGGTCACATCTTTGCAGGTTATCTTATCTGAAGTGGTCCATCCTTTCAGAGCCCGTTGGCTGGAGTACTGCAAAGCTGCCTGTGCCAACCTCCTGAGAAAACATGAATTCCAGGAGCTCCTGTATTTCAGCTCATTTTCTGAGTGTGAGGGACTGGTAAGACCCTGCTACATTCTCTGCTGAAGCACCCTGAACCAGCGCAGGGGACTTGGTAATCTTCCAAAGACCGAGTTAGTGGGGACACAGCTATCTTTGTGCACAGCTGCAAGTCTGGCACAGCAAGAAGGGACCTTGCAGCAAACACGACACAGAAGCAGGCACTGTAGGATAACTGGATGGCCACTGGTTGTGGTGGATTTTTACATGTTTTTGGAAGAGTTCACCTTCCTCTTCCCTGTGAGAGTCTGCATCAGTGGTCTCCCTCCTGTCTTGGATAAGGACTTTGCATTCCTCTCTAATTCCTGTTGGCTTCAGACCAGTTTGGTGTTAAAATTTCCGCTCCCCATCAATCCCGTGCTGCCATCTCGCCTTCTGTGTAGGTGCTTGTTCCCACCAAGACAGCTGCACGAAGACAGTCAGATTTAGGCAGGGCCGGATCTGTCCGTACTGTCAATTTTCAGGGACTGTCCAGGCGTGCAATCATGTCATGGGATGTGAAGTGCATGTGTCACAACAGGTCATGCTAGCAAGGAGCCACAAAGCTCTTCACCTCCCTTCACCCTGGTACTTCTGCACCTGATTTATTTGTTGCCACATCTCTTCATTCTTGAAAAGTTTACCCAGGCACCTCACTGAGAAGCACGGAAAATTGCCCATATGCCAATGTGTAAGAAACTTGTACAGCAGGTGTATTCTGATACCTATTGTTTAAATCACAGCTACATTGTGAAGACAAGTCTTTGGTATTGGATAAGGGGACCAAAGAGCACAGGTGGGATAAAGATCTATTCAGCAGTTCTCTCCATGGACGAGGACCAACCTTCTCAAAACCCAAATGCTATGGCACAGGAAGAGGTACAGGAGTGTCTAGGTTAATGGCAGTATCTGTCCAGGCCATTGGTATGATGGAGCCGTAAAGAGGACACTAGCGTTCCCAAGCTGTAGTTCCAGGAGAGGGAGTATAAATGCCCTTGTAAATGGTGCGGTGAGCCCCTATCATGACTGAAGTGCTCATGCTCAGAAGGAGACGACATGAAACTGAAGACGTGTAGAGAATGTTAGCTAGGATGGCTGCAGGAAAGGAGAAGGGATTGTCTGCAAGGTGGCCAAAAGAGTTTGCTTTGGAACGCCAAGCGTTTGAGAGAGGATGTGATGTCTGAGTGCTGTCATCTAGGGAAAAGCTTTCAAAATGCTGGTCCGCAGAGCCCGACCAGCCTGCTAGCGCAGAGCACAAAACCTGCAGAATCACTGACGCAGCAACATCCAGTGTTTTCTACTCCAGGTGTGAGGATGGAGGTGAGTGGCTGTCTGTGAGAAGAGCCCTGATCTTGACTAGCGACCGTCGGTCCAAGTTGTTTGGAGATCATTGACAGGGATGAAAAAGGAAGGAAAAGAGCTTCTGAAGTGACAATAGTGATATGAGGACAGGTGGGTAGAAGCCGGACATGGATACACTGAAACTAGAAATAGGAAGAAATCATTCTGGCTCGCTCTACACGGAGAAATGAGAAAGGAGGGGCAAGGAGCCAAACCGGTGCGATGTGAAAGGTAGCATAAAACATAGCTCGGTGGCCCTGAAGGGTCCTTCACTCCTACGCTCCACCTTCCTCGGACCCATTCATCACCTTTGTTGTTGCAAACTATTTCAGCATTTTCTGGAAACAACCTGCATGTTTTCGGCCATATTTATAATTCTGAGAGGAAAAATAAGGGAGGCAGGGAGACAAAGGAGGTAGTGCAGAAGTTCCTTTGTATTCTCTTCCCTTTTAGTTATACTTTCTTCTTTTATCCCTCCTTTTTTCCCTCCTTTGATGTGTTCCTGGCAGTCCCTGCACAAGATTAATTGTTTGAATAGGAGAAGTGCTACTCTGAGGTAATTTTGAAGGATTACATCCCTGATCATTGCAGAAGAGCTGAGGTGTTAAATTTAAAAATGCTGCGTTCGCGGAGCTGGGTGCTGATCTGCTGGGCTACCTGCTCCAGAGAGAGCCATTCGAGCCACCCACATGGAGCGATGGGCTTTACAACAGAAGCCACCACGTCGGGGAAAAGCCTCTGTCGTCGTTTGTGGCAGCTCTGTGAAAAACCTCTGCTTAGTGGGCAACAGAGAGCCCCAAAGCAAACAAGATGGTAGATTATATTAAGAACAGATTTGCAAATATCACGGTTAGCATTGTGTCAGTTTGAGACCCATACCATGACAGCAGTGTAACTTTGATTACCTTGTTGGAGAAAGCATAGGGTAGCAATAAGAAATGCTCAGAGAAGGGAAATTAAAATAATCAGCCCTATGAAAAAGCCTCTGTTGAAAGAAATGAATACAAGATGATGCTGTAAAGGGTGCCTGTCACTCAGCCTTTCCTAGTCCTAGAGCAAGGACCCTCCTAATGAAACACATTTTGAAGTGATGAAAGCAAACACCTCTGAACAGATACAGAAGTACCTGGAAAAAATTCAGCCAGGAGATTTTCTTGAGAAAAGCACAGTGAATTAAAGGAACCCATACTTTTAAGAACAACAAAATATCAGTGGTTTCTCTGGCCTGAAAATACAAGTAGGGAGCGTGTTTCCAAATGCATAGTCACCACGTGGGAAGGGGACCAGCAGGAAGGCTGGTAGAAATGCCTGGGTTGGGGACAGCTGGAGGGGAAGGAGCCAGCTGCAAAGATTGACACAGTGGAGACCTCCTCTTTGAGGTGGGGAAGGTTTTAGTGAGTCCAAGAATATTTTTTAATAGGCTAGGAGCCAGTGGTGGTTTTAACACCTCGTTATTTCAAATTAGACTGAACTACCTCCAGCTGAGCCCTGCCCGAGAGGCAGATGAACCTTTGTGCCTCAGCTTCTAAGTTAGCAAGCTTTGGTCTGTCTTAGAAAGAAATCTTTCCTTCTGTGAGCAACCGTGTGTGACTGCCAACTGTGAAGGTTGTCTACCTTCATCCTTGATGCTGTTAGGGCTGTGTATCAGACAGATGATTGCCTGGCTCTGATTTGGCAATCCCTGTAGACCAGTTACTCCCCTGATGGCATGGACACTGATGCAGCCTAGCTCAGATTTACCTCACACAAAGCTAAGGCCACTTTGTACTTTTCTAACCAAACATCAGGCAGGAGAACTAGGTGGCTTAGGAAAGGCTGACATTGCCCAGTGCAAGAGTAATTTTTGTCCTTAAGGATCAAAAACCTGTTATGGACAGTCCACCAAGAAAACAAAAATATTCCTGACTGCTTTCCCTAGCAGATGTACTATGAATGCTCCTACTCGGATACTTGCTCTCTCCTTGGAGAATGATGGTAGTAGGCTGGTGGACTGAACTTCATGTGTAAAGCTGCCCCATCTGCTATCCAGTCTGCTCTGAGCCAAGTACTTTCTAGAAAATAATGTCCTGACTTGGCAAGTTTACCCTACGCATGGATCAATATGCCTACAAGACATGTTTGCCTTTGAGGCTCCCTGCACCACCTCTTCTGCACCTGGGCATTCAGTCTCTGAAGCAAGCTCGGTGGGGAGGGAGGTGCAAAATAGTTTTATAAACTGGATTATTTTCTCTCATTCTGAAGCTCTGGAGCTTTTGAAGAACTTCATAAGAACAATTCCTTACACAAGTCCATCTGAGGCTCTTCCCACCTGAATATTTTGTTCTCGCTGTTTCTCTTAAGATTTCCCTGTATTTCCATTGCCTTAATCCCATTTCATCTTTCTCTCAATGCTCTACCATGTGCAGTCATCTTGCTGACATGGTAAGTTTTTTGTTTTCCACTGAGAAATGACTCATTTAGTACAGTAGGAGTTCCAGCTCTTCACCAACTGCTTACGGATGCCCTTTGAATTGAGCTTTGAATGGGCTTCATGAATAATAATACAAAAATAACCCAGTGATGTGATTTGACTTTGGCTCTTGGAAACCCATAAATCATCTTAAGCGCCATCAGTTAAAAAAGTCCACTGTGGGGAAGGGCGTGCATTTGCCAAGCCAGAAATAGGCTCCGTGAAACCTGTTTACATGACTTTTAGATCCAGACAAGTGGAGAAAGTAGGTCATTTTGGTCACATGTAGAGACTTGGACAGGGCATCCGTTGCTTTGAGAGCTCAGAGACATCCATATCAACACCGCAAAGATGTCACAGTCCAGATGGCTCATGCCCAGCAGGGAATGGTGCAGCTCAGAGACAGGGGGTGTTGATGGATACCAGGCAGTCTGGGTTTAGGCGGTAGACATCTTCTTGCCCAGCATGGAAGAGGGTCAGTGCAGGCTCACACGAGAGGCAAACGTCTAGAGCACCATATGGCAGGATGAACAGCTTGGCTTCAAGATGTCTTTGCCATTTCAGGAGGTGGGTGCAGGTGGATGAAGAATGTCAGCAGTGGTTGGCCAGCCAGCCCCAAGAGGGTAACCAAGGTGGGGGCAATGATGTGCTGCCTCTTTGGGCTGAGTCATAGGAGGCCAAGGGGAAGAGAGACCCAGCAGTCTCTGCCTTTTGTCCATGACCTCACTCAGACCTCATGAACAGAGGAGCGGGAAGGCTCAGCAGACATGTAGAGGCCCATGAGGATGGGAAGATGAAGCGAATAAATTTGCTTCACAGGATCTGCTCTGTGCAATGCAGCTCTGTACCTTTACATGCAGCTTATTTGTAAGCAACACTTTAGTCTCACTGGGCACATCCTCATGAATGCTTTGGGGTTAATTTTTCCTCTTCTTTTTCTACCCTGTTATTCATCAATGACTGCCAGACAATGAACTACTCCCAGTATTTTTTGGATGTTTTTTCTTTAATTTCTATTTCTGTTTCTCTCCTTTCAACCACTTAGTTAATTTTTTTTTTCAGGGAGAGGGGGAAATGCTTCTTTTCATGAGATGCTCTTTTGTGAGAGTAGACCGTTTATAGCGCTCTTTTTGTGGGTACTATGCCAAGCGTATAACATCTGTAATTCCAGTAGTACCTTTCAGACTGGAAGAGTCCAGTGTTAGTGTGGGCTAAGATAGACATGGTGACACCAGTGCTATAGCAAGATGTACCAGATTGCTTTTATTCCTCTCTGATGACTTGATCTGAAATGCATACGAAGTCGGTGGCGATGCTGAATAAAGCCCAGAGGAGCGGATGGGGAGGGGAGTTTCATGCCTCGGCCAGCTGTGAGGTGCAATTAGGAGGACTCGGGAGGAGTGTGTAACTCAGAGGTGAGGACCCTCTTGCACCCCTGTTAGTGGAGACAGGTGCAATTGCAGCCCAAGCAGGACGGGCATCTCAAGAGGGAGTTTTAGCCCCATCTGCTTCACCTGTGCCAGCCTTTCAGCTGCACCTGAAGCTGATCCTGAAGGACCTGATTTGCTGGTGAGCTGATTTAAGAGCCTGAGCCCTCAACAGTTACTCTATCACCCTGTAGCATCTTCCAAATACCTTCTCTGTCCTCTAGCAGCCCCTCTCCAAAATGCTACGTTGGTCTTGCAGGGACAGAGGTGAAAGGAGAAAGAGCGGTCCCTGACGGTTAAAGGTATTTTTTTTTCCTTCTCTTCTTTGTGTTTAGTGGCTGTTTGTTCTCACCTTTAAGAAAGCTGTGGGTAAGCCCTACCTTGCTCCGGTGCTGGTTGCTATTGCTTTGGCAGCATCTTTGGGAGCTGAATGTACAGCTGGTCTGGCACTACTGGAGCCTGTTACTGCAAAACTTGATCTTTTTGGCCCTGAAGTGTTTATTCTTAGGAACTTTACTGGCTGTGCGTGTGTGAAAGAGGACAGTAAAATTTGCTAGGCAAACTATGCTTGAACTATCATCACTGCAGATTCAAGGATCACTTATAGTCCTTTCCTTCATGGCCTGGTGAACACGGCAGTGTTTGATGGAGGCTAGATAAATTATGATGAATACAGCTGTACGATAATGGGCTGGTTGCATCTCTGCCAATGTCATAGATCAAATTTGGTGCATTTCAATGTTTCAACTTAACTGATATCCTGAAATATTGTGTCTGCTAATTGTCACTTAAATGCTTGAACTCAGTGGAAACTTGACGGCTGACTGTGATTAATTGTCATATTTTAGTACCGTTGAGCTATGGACCATAAAGTTTGTTTCAACAAAATGCCAGCTAAAGGGAAAGTTAAATGTATTAAAAGGCAGGAATGGTAAAATTGTCTGGGCAGAACACCAAGCTTGGGGCTGGCATGTTTTTTTTTTTCCTTGCTCTGCTCTGAGTACCTATAATAAATTCCTGGGGTCTTTCTTTGCCTACTTCATCTATACCCAGCTCAGGAAAGGGATTGTCTCTTCAAATGCATCCGTATGGTGCCTCGAGAAATGGGGCTGTAAATGCTGCAGTGTGTCTACACGCTCCTGTAGTAGAAGTAATGGTAATTCAGTCTCTCCACAAACATGTCTAAAACATGGTTATATCTTGGAGCACGCATCAACTGAGGTGAGAGAAAAGCCAGCTGAGGAAGGTCATGGATGAGACTGGGAGAGATAAGGGGGATTTCAATGGTGACATGAGAGCCAAGCAGGATGGTGAGGGTGGTGGGACCGGTCACTATCTGAAGCACCAGTGGAGAGAGGAGGGACACTGGCAGAGTGGGACCTGTCCCGGGTGGTGACACTGGGTGTCTCCCATGTACTGAAATGGTCACCAGTTGTTTTCTTGTATCTGAACCCATACAGAGACATGGCTGTTTCATGGTGAGCTTTGTGCAGCCTCTCAGGAGACCCAGACCCTGCCCCTGATTTTGGCTCTCTGATATCTTATTTTTGTTGCCCAGCCTGCCTCTGCTGGCAGCCAGCCAATAATCAGAGCCCATTCCCTCTGCTTCTTCACGTATTAAGCTCAAAATCACTTTCTTGTGAGCTGTGTCTTCTTCTTTCAAGGCATGGTTTTCTTGGCAGCGAGACCACTTGCTCCAGGTGTTTGCTCCCCTGTGCTGCTGCAGTTCCCCACTCCATTGGTGGGATGGATCAGGTTAAACACAACCCCATTTCCATGGTGTCTTTAGGAAAACAAGGGGTTTAATTGCTCCTTTTGTTAAGAGGAGAACATTTAGAGAACCCATCGGTTTTACTAAATTTTGGGACTGTCTGTGGACTCCAGACCTCTTCAAAGACACCTCTCAGCATAATGCTTTGAAAGAGATTATTTCTAGCTGTTATCACTACTTGTGTTTGTGTAGCAATTGAAAACAACAGGGACAAATATAGGACATGGCTTGACCCCTGTTAATGTTCTGTGCCATGTTATTTACTTGTGCTGAGCACAGGGATTAAAGATACTGACCTTGTCCAACTAGAGATTTAGGGCAAAATCTGTAGAAACTGTGTAATTAGTCAACAGGCTTTAGTATCTACATTAAATAACACTGAAGGCTGAATCACAGCTTATAGCGGAAAGTGAGGCAGACTATGAGGAAGGTGTTGCTGGAAACTAGCAAATTTACTAACTGTTAGTATCCTTTAAATACTTCCAGTTTAGGTGCTGGTGGGCAGCGGAGAAGGTGTAGGAGAGAGCGTGGGCAGCCCTGCACAGGTGAGGGCAAGAGCCATGACTTCTCAGGGCAGAGATGGGTCAGGGTAGCTGCCATGGTCCAGCTCCAGGAGACATCAGGTTACCAACAGGAGCTTGGGTAGGGCCTATGGCTAAAATGGCATTTGAAGCATTGGGAGAACCAAACTTTGAATATGGTAGAAGGTATTTCTGTTTTCTAGACCACCTTCACAGGAGAGAGATGGGCCTGGCTATGGCATGGATTGAGGAGACATTGATCAAGGAAAACTCCCTGGAGGGTCCAGTGACTTTAAAGGAGAGACCAGGTGCTACCTGAGATGCCCAAAATGTCCCATTAGACAGAAGGGCATGGGACTCCCGTAGGTTCTGTGCGGTTTGTGCCCACTCTAGGAGGCTGTCTGATACCCCAGTGCATCCCAGATGGTCCAAGGTACCAATTTTGGGCATTGAATTGTGCCTGAACTGTGCCTCTTCATTTTCCGTACCTCAGATGGGGATTCTACACTGTGCTTCTCATGAAACCATTTGGCAGCTGGATGGACCCACCAAAATCTGTGTCCAGTGCTCATTACATCAGCTTCTCTTTCATTACAACCAAGTCCTCTCTTCTTTATGGGAGCAGTTTTAAGAGGTTTTCAAGGCAATTGAGGAAATTTCTCTCTGTATGTGCCTTTTTTTAAAAAAGGACACAAGTTCCTAATTTGAATGTAATCTCATCACTTCGGTGCTGAATAAAATGCCATTAAGTATGTCAGAGACATATTTTAGCTGCAGGAATTCCTTAGCACAAGATCTTAGGCAGTGTGACCGCTTACGCAATTTCTAAATGCCCCGTATATCTCTTTCTATTGTTATTGTATCTTTCTCCTGATTGTTTTTATAGAATATTTTTAGGAGGAAATTGGCAATTAATTACAATAACAATAATGTTTATTATTAGCTGTAATAAGAATAATGATAGAACAGAGTTTACCATCCACATAAAATGCCACCAAACCTAGATGAATGAAATCAGTACAGAAAATATATAGGTATTAAATTCATAAAGTAATTTCCTTTGGTGTTGTTATCATATCTTCTAGTGTAATCCAAGAAAATAGATGCTCACAATGCAGCTATAAATATTCATCTGCGCAACGAGCTTTCAGTCTCTCATCTCCTGCTATTGGTTTTTCATTGTCAGTAGTGGCGTTACGTTATTATTTCCTTCAAAGCCAAGCGTGAGAAGGCATCGGGTGCACAATAGCAAAGTTAGAGATAACACTTACTGAAATTAAATTCACTCCTGTTGAATCCTGATAAACATTTCTTATCTCCAGAGCCACTCCTGTGAAGAAATGTTTTTCTAATCTATTTGGCCATTAAGAGGAATAAAAGGGCTCTTGGGCCTGTTTTATCCCGGAATAAAGGATGTGGACATGTGCAATGCCCTGCACGATGTGCCCCAGATCCTGCCTACTGGCTCCTCGCTCCTGAGTTAATGCAAACACTGTTATGTTCCCTGAAGGAGTTTTATAGTTAGAAAGAGTTATATGGTAATAAGAGTTATATAGGTGCAATGCACCTGGGGTATATAAAAATGCTCAGATTGCAACCCTTTCAAAGAAGTTACCATCCCTGGAAGCAGCTATAAACATATGTGAACAGGAACTGAGGACTGAAAGGGAAAAACAGTCAGCTGAAGTTTTCTATTCGAGTTTCCCCTGCCCCCTCCTATGAAATTCGAAGTTATAGCAAAACCTATTGAAGTAACCTAGAGCCCTGTATGATGGAGCAATACCGTCTTATGAGAAACCATAACCCTGGTAAGAAGCCATAACCATACAAATAACCCCCCTCTCTCTCAAAATAAATGACCGTAACAACAACAGCAACAACAAAATCTATAAATGCAGCTCTACATACGCAACTATATTTCATTTTTCTTTGTAAGAAACATGTCAGGAATCCTACTGATGTTGTTTTAATTCATTTTATTATATAGCTATTTATTTTGTAATCCCCTGAGGAAAATATTAAAGTAAAACAATGTGTACTTTTACTTTTAATTTAAGTAAAAAAAATTCTGTTTCCATTCCACTTCTGCTTTCACTCTGCAATCTGCTTTTTGAAAACCAAAGTAGCTTCAAATATTTCCTTTATTTGGAAATTTTCTGCTGAAAAAAGATTTAAAGGTTACTACAAAAAAGATTTCATTGTAGAATATAAATTACTTTTGACAAAAACCTGTTTTCCAGCAGAAACAAACCGATGCATAATCTAGTCGCCCCCCAAACATTGCAGTGAAGTTGCATAATATTATAAAGTTGATTTTAGAGATTAATTTTCTCAAACATTGCAGAAGAATTAACACGGTAAGACCTTCACAAAAACCCTAGCAAGATTTTAATGGAAACTATCAGGCAAGCACAAAACCACTTCTTTTTTAACATCCAGGTGCATACAAATCTCACTGATCTACACAAACAAGAGCTGGAAAATCTCCCTTCCAAAAGGCATAGAGATGGTAGTTGTGAAAAGGTAGATTTTTTTTTTTTTATTTGTCCCTGTGTAACTCATCTGAGTTAAGTTTCAAATTAGCTTTGATTTACAAAAACAAAAATTAAAACAACATATCGCAGTGATCTCCCTTTAAGATAGGTTTTATATCATACTTTCTACCACTTTCAAGGCACGTGGCATTGGTGAGCTAATACGGTATCTGACTTCCTACCTCTTCTCATCTTTCTTAACACAGTAACATACACGGAAGATGGTTCCCAAAGACTTAGGGACCTCTGGGAGGTATTTTTACCAAGAAACAAGAGGGAAGGCAGCTGCAGATATAAGGCATACTGCTTGCAAAACAGGTTGCATGCATATTAATGCTAATTACTTTAATATGAATGACTTTTGTGTAAACGGTAATAAAAAGTTAAAAAATAAAGTGAGCTGCTTTTTGAGAAGCAAGTAGGTTCCATTTCTTTCATGGAATTTAAAACATGTTTGCTAAGCTGATCGTTTTGAAAGCCTCATCCCTTTAAACTGAAACACATGAAATTATTCTAGGGGAGTTGTGCTTGCACAGCAACAAGACAAGCAAAATTCGAGCTACCTATTTTTATTGCTAAAATCAAAGTCTCTTTCAACATACTCAAAAGCCTGGCAGGCTGGATGGAAGATGAATGACAGCCGTTGCAATACAGCCTTGGGGAACAGCTCCAGAGCGTTGTTCTTAACGACCCTTTTACCTCTAAACCAGGTAAAGCAATATCCATGAATTAACTATTTATGCTGTGACTCTGCAGTAAATTTGGACTACCATATTCTATTGATTTAGCATAACTACAGTCACATTTATGGCACAAAAACATTGAGTTATAATGCCATATTTAACCTTGCACATTGATTTCTAACAATATCAAGTCGAAACAGGTTGTCTTATGAACCAGCTAAGAGCTGTAGATGTCAAATTGTTTCCTTATAAAAACTTATTCCAGAATTAACCGATAAATACATCTCAAGGCTTTTTACCCTATTGCCTTATCAAGAAAAGCCCGAATAATGTTTCCTGAGGGCAAGTAATTCGTACATTCCTATCCGTACTTATCACCAAAGCTTGCTTCTCATATGACTTCTAATAAAACTCCTCAAATGAAAGTCCTTCCAGGTGGGCAACACACCAGTCTAAAATGCATCAGAGTTGAAATAGATCCATCTGTCTTGGTTTTTGGAAGAAGGTGGAGGGCAGAGGGCAGGAGAAATGTGTGTGCAATCCCCTGGCTCTGGCTGGAGCGCTCCGGGTACTGCAGGACCGTTGATAGCGGTTGTGGGGCTGTGAAATGCTGCTCAAATTATAAGACTGTCAGTAACGTGATGCCAGTGTGAGCACTTCAGTGGGATTTATCTGGGGCAAAGCAAGTTGGTTGTCTGTAAAGTCAAGGTGGGAGCATCCTGGGAATGGTCCTTGGGGTTCCCAAGCTTTACCCAACTCTTCCTCTGCTTCCTGAGCCTAAGCTTTTTCATTTGAACTTCTCAGGGCTCTTGGTGGGAGACTGAGGGGAGATTTTTTATTTTATGGCTTTGGGGAGAGCAGGCTCTTGCCCTGTCTTTGCTCCTTGTAGCCAGCCCACTTTCTTTCTCAGAAGCAGCAATAATGATGGATCTGGGATGATAGTATCACTTGTTAAAACTGATTCTTGGGTTTTTTAGTTTTGTAACCTGGTACCTTGCTATCCCGTCACTGAGTACGTTGTGCATTAGTCGAGGGTGTCATTACAGAACTACCAAGCTCATAAATAAAGCTGCCTGGATGGGGGCAAGGGAAACTGCTCTTCCTTGCAGTTATGTATCTTCCCATCTCAAGAAGCTGAGCTGGTTTGCAGAAATTTCTTTAAGCAAGAAATTTTCTTTCTTTCTTTCTTTGGAAAAATCCGTCCTGCTTGCTCTCACAGCCAGGAGAGGATTAGTGAGCTTGTGTTGTAGTGGTGCTTAAAGATATAAACTGATGGCAAGATCCCCTTGCGGTGGCCAAGGCTCAGACATCGAGCGCTGGTGCTGGCCCTGCTCCAAAGACCTGTGATACAAAGGCACAGAGCAATGGGAGAAGAAACAGAAGAGCTGCCCTTGGTCACACAGCCTGTCTTAGCAGACTACAAACAAAAACCAGCTCTTTGGCCTCCCTGGCTTGCATTTCTCAAGGGGAAAGTCATCTGTGTCATGAGTTTCTCAGGCTCAAGCTGCAGGGCCAGCCTCAGGGCTTTCCTCCCCTCTGTATCCGCTGCCGGGGCTTCCCAGCAATGTGTCTCTCTCCAGCTCCACGCCAGCTGCAGTGACTCCATCCAAGAAGCAGTCAGGGGAGGAGAGGAAGGAGGTACCTGGGAAGATGCAGGGCACATCTCTGTAGATAGAGAGTTTCCAAGGGGGAACTTGAACTACTTCCCACCCAAGGAGCTCACCAAGGTTGAGCTGGGAGGAAGACCCACCTTACAAGAAATTCAACGTGGCAAAGAGGCAAAAGGTCTCGGTCTCCTGTTTCTCTAATGTAGAGTGAAACTAGAAAAGGATAGGCAGGGAAATGCGAAAGGCAAGTTCCTGGTTTATGTTTGCTTGTATGCGGGTTTCTTGTTCTGTTTCTAAATTGCACCTGATATATTTTCATTGGACCAAGATGTAAAAGCTAAATTTGATTGCAGTCATGATTTCTGACCCACTAAGTGTTACCGAGAATTATCTCTTGCTGCAGAGTAACTACCTAGTACTGCATATCCCTTGTGTTCAGTCACGAAAGCTGCCTACAGGGTCTAGCGTTTCTAAACTGAGTGATTATCTATTGCTAATTGCACTCTCTAGACAGACATGGGGAACAGACATATGGTTAGAAGAATGGCTCCATTTTTTTCTCCTTCCTTTGCTTTGGCTGCTTACTGCTAACAGCAGCACTTCGGCTGTTTTCGGCTGAAAAATGTTCTAAAATCCAAAGGAGTCGGGGGGAAAAAAAAAAATTGCAAACAGCAGCTTCCCTTGGCAGAAACATTGTTACCCCCATCCTTTCAAGGTGCTTTTATGCCACACGGCCAATTTTAGTACTGGAGAAGTCATTAAAATCAGCCTGGCCAAAGCACTGGAAAATATATGTTAGGGAAAATCTTGCATTGGCCCTGAGATAGGCTTAATGACCTAATCGGTCTTTTAATGCAGCGGCGATAGCTGCAGAGAGAGCATTTATCTTGCAGCAGGGAGATCAATCTCTGCAGGAGTGCTGGGCAGGAGCAGGGACGCTTTTAAAATGCTGTAGCAACCTGCTCATGGAAAGTGCTTGAATGTCGTAGCTGCTTGTGGGCATGTGGTGTGGGAAGGGATTGCCCGAGCTGTGAAGTCAGCTCTCTGCTTTCATAACCATCTAAAACAATTAGTCCCTTCAGAAACCCGCCAAACTCATTTTTTTGCCTCCATTGGCCGTACTAGATAGGTGCTCTCTTATCTGGCTGTGCCTCATTTCCAGTATAAATCTAAACACGAAGAAAGGTATATGGCTTGACCTTTGCACCTTTGACTTAAATAACTCTTTCCATTTGCTGAGTCTTGCCTCTTGACACCTTGTAAATAGGGAATAAGTACAGCCTTTACACCCTGAGGAATCCCAGTGGGTTTACAGTAACTCTGATTTCAGCAAAAATCTGAGCATTTCTCGTGCAGGACAGGTGTCTCTTAAGGTGCCAATGCATGGGTATTTAAAGCAGGTTAATAACACTGGCCAGTTTAAGCGTGTGGTCATAGAAAGCAAGGCTGGGAAAATGCTTGAGAGATCATCATGTTCATCTTCACTGCCTCGAGGTTGGGTTAACAGCATCCCAGCTTTTCTGGAGCTGTCATTTTTGGGAATTTGCACAGGGAACACAATTAGGCTAGGCTAGGAGGTCAGGGAGCACATTTAAGCTAGGCTAGGCTAGGAGGACAGGGAACATGTGTAGGCTAGAATTGCATTCTCATCTAGATGGAAATGCAATGTCTGCAGTGGGGATGTTTGCTGAGCTACCCCTGCCCAAGACTGTGGCTATAGTCAGTGGAGAGAAATAGGAGTGTTTAAATGGTGGGTAATTCACCAGATTTATTTGGGAGATCAATGTCAGGATGAGAAGACCCATACCCGAAGTGCTTTCTCTCCACTGCTGCTGACGAGCCTAGGGAGATGGGTTGAGGTGAAGATGCCTTTGGTGTAGACATCTGTGTTTAGTCAGATGAAATCCTGCCTGAGGTAAATAACTGAAGGGCCTCTTGCACCTGAGCCCCTGGAGACTGCAGCTGTAATTCATGTCCCTCAGGAAGGCCAAATCATCAGCTGGAGATGCCCAACTCACTGTTGGGTTAGCAGGCTTCCTAGTTGCTGCAGTTAACTTCTGAAATTTGGTGGGATTCAGGAAGACCTTTCTCTATATCTCTGTCCCACACCAAGCCTTTCTTTACTTTTTTGAGGGTTGAACAATCTTTGGGCAGTATGTGTGTATGTACATTATCTAGTAATGTGAGGTCCTGAGGCATGATAGAAATGTGTGTGGTATCAGCACGTCTGATCCCAGCCATGTTCATTATAGAGTGTGAACTAGGGCAGCATGGCTCATGTGGTAGCTGCTGACCATGGCGAAGAGTGATGGCAAAAGGTGTTGTACAAAAGGGTAAAGCTTCAAGTCTGTGGTCCTTATACATGGAGTGCTCCAGACAGCTCCTGTAGACTTGCCCGAGACTTTGACTACAAGGGGATTGGCAAATTCCCTGCTAATTATCAATGCTCAGGTACTTTTCAGTGTCTATAGTGATTTTACTTTGAGGTCTAAGTACTTTCATGGCCTAATTTAATGCATAGAAAATCTGGAACTAATACGCGTATGAGTCTACAAAGTCAGTGCCTAAAGCCTTATACCGTAGAGTGTATTGTAGCTGTGACAACTTAGTAGCTACTACTAGAGTAAGTATTTTGAGACATCATCAACTCTGTTCCCTGTGGGCAAGATTATGGCAGTCCCTTGAAGTTTAAGTCACCTTCTGAAGTTGTCGCTGGAGCAATGTAGTAAAGGATGAAAGAACAGAGAGAGGTTAATCAATGTGGCTAAGGAAGTTGTGGTTAGTCCCTCAGCAAGAGAAAGTTATTTTTCTCCCAAATACATCTCCAGTTTGGATGGAGATGTACACAACTATGTAAATGTACAAAGCAGCAGAAACTGAATCAAGGTCTGTGAACTGCTGGTTGTCCATGAAACCTTGGAAAGCTGCATGCTGCTGGTCACTGGTGTGCGCATGGCTTCATGCTCAGAAGGGATCTTAACAGAGAACGAAGAACCACTCTAAGGAACTGCTTGAAGTCTCATTGCGGTGGCCTTTCCCTGCCACCAGATCTTGCAGACCAGCTGCTTCTCCCTATGTGACATGTGTTGGGGCATATTTCTCCGAGGTGGCCTTTGAGACAGGGAGCTGCTTTTATAGAAGGACCAGTAGGAGGTGGTTGTCTAGTGCTGTACTGCTGATTTTCAGTATGACAGTGTTTGGCATGTACATACAAATTAAAGGATTAGAAACAGGTGTTTGGATTGGGAAAAAGCTTTTAATTATGAAGAATATACTTGCTGACTGGCGGTTCTGCAGTCAAATGGGTCTGTCGTCATGATCTTGAACTCTATAAATAAACAACACCCAAACATTTAATATTAATTAGAAATGTTACAAAGACATGTGCTAATATTGAAGCACAATGACTTGTTCACAGACTGCACAGCTGGAAAGAATTGTGAATTTTTGAGAAATCCCATCCCAGCTAGAATTACTTCTGTGGGAAAAGAAAACCCCAAGGTGACAAATTTCCGTGGATAGCAACTGATCTGCAAAAATTGGTCAGACTTTCCAATTGTTACTTGGCCTGATGACAGAGTGGGTGGCTTAAGTGCAAAACTGAACCATGAGGGTCCAACAAGTGAGCTCTGCATCTTAAAGCAGATGATTCAAAACGTTACTGCTTCTATCTGTGCACCCCGTCCCTTTGGCAGAGGAACAGAGAGCTGTGGAGAAATACCTTCTGAAACCAACACAGATGGCTACCTGGTGTATCTGAGCCCTTTGTTCACAGTCATCCCCTGCCCTGCAAAAAGCCTCAGCAGCCGCTTGTTCCTCCAGCCCCTCAGGCATCTGAGACACATGAGGTCTCCTTCCCCCTGACTCTGCGTGACCTTGGCAGTGCTAGTGCCTTTGATGCTCCTTTCCCATTTGTTCCTCTTCCAAAGGATGAAGTGGTTTTCGCTCCTGGGTTCTTCTCACAGCTGCCCTGACTCCAGAATCAGCGTTTTGCTCGCTGCCTGGCCAAGCTGCCATCCGTCAGCGTGTGGCTTACAAGGTTGTGTCTGGGAACTGAAGGAAGAAAGAGCAAGAGGAGATGGCTGAAGATAAGACAAGGATGTGGGCTTAAGTAGGAAGGGGAGCTTGTAGGAAATCACAGCACTTTGATGATGAATCAGCATCCAATAACCCGTGGGTGATCTACTGCTGCTGTGGCCAACAGACCTACTGTGGTGCAGAACTGAGCTGGTCTTTCCTTCTGGTCCATTTGTCAGACTCCTGTCCATGCGTCTTCAAAGGGTTTCTCTGCAGATCTTGTAAGTCCTTGCCCTCTGTGCTGAGACTCGGTGGCCTTGAGATGCTTGGGTCTTCCCTTAGTGTTTCCAACCTTGCTCCTTGTAGCCCTGCTCTTTGGATAACTCTCATGCCTCAGTCCTGGGACATGCCCTACGATGATGGGAAGGAAATCATTTAAGTTTTGAGATCCAAGAGGGTTCAAAAATGGTGGTGGAAGGAAAGGGGGGAATACATGGACATACGCCTCTGGAATTAGTCCTCCAATTGAAATTCAGTCACTGATTTCAGAAAAAAAAAAAATCCTGGGAGCTGAAGTGCAAATGACTAATGATTTACCTTTTAATCACTCTAAAGTGTACTTTGCTCCAAAGAGCTTTGCTGGGGTGGATTTAGCAGCAGAAACGCAGCCGTGGCCCCTCCTCTGGAGTCTTCTGGGATGGCTGAATAGCAGAATCAGTCAGCAGTGACTCACAGCTCGCCCGTAAGGAAAAGCAGCAGCACCTGAATTATAGGGACTTAAAGAAGGACTTGAGTAATCACACTCCGGGACTGAGTTGAAGGGTTTCATGGGGAGTGGGAAGGCTGGGAAGGGTTGTGAACCTTCCAGGACTCTCACCAGGATAAATGGTTGCAATAGTTTGAATTTTTCCTTAAACAGGAGGTTATTAAGGGGACAACCATTGCTACAGCAGGTTTATTCACTGGACCTTTGCAGGGCAGTCTGCTGAGAGCTTGCATCTTGTTTCTCCCTTGACAGATGGATTTTCTAGCGCCGGAGCCCGTGGCTTGGATGGCTGAGAGTGGCAGAGCTGGCGCAGCTAAATCTGACTTTCTTCTCAGGTGGTGCAACCGCAAGACACAATCAATACAACACCGCCAGTGAATCTGAGCGGCCTGATTTATGTTATGGCTTGTCCCTGGGATAGGTGGGCTGATGACTTTCTTTATGGTATCATCTTAGTCCTACGCAAGTATCTGGCTGTTGTGATCTAGCAGAGTTGACCTGATTCAGCCCCTCTGCCTCTAAAACAAGCGCTTTTATGTTGTCTGAGTCTCCTTCCAATTCCTCCCCACAACACATCATTCTCCTCCCTGGCAGCCTTGTACAGTTAAAAGTTAAGGACCGAAAGGAAATCAAAACTTATCCAGCAAAGACAAATAAATGAACACACATGAAAATGGCTTGTCTTGAAACTTAAATTGCTTGTTAACTTTCTTCTGGTTTTGGCAGGGAAACAGATTCTTTCCAGTGCCCCAACCTTAGGAGCATGGCTGCTTCTCAATATCTGACTAGAGCTTCAACGTTGGGACTTTTATTGTCTTCAGCACCTGCAAAGGCAAAGCTAATAAGTAGCTGAAGTTTCAAGGTAGAGTTTGACACTGCTAGGTTTGTTAATTGAATTTTTAGCCTGATTTCCTAAGGAAACAAAGCTTGCTAATGGCATGTGTCTTGCCATTAAATTTTAAACCAAAAATTGACTAGGAATGTTACTCAGAGATGTAAGAAGTGTCCAGTTAGAGATGAGAACTTATTTCTCGTCTCCAAAAGGGAAGAAAAACAGCAAAGTGAGGATTTCTTTGAGTACGCCCCGGCAAATCCACATAGAGCCATACCGCCCAAGTGCTCCAACCCACCAGGGAGCCTCCACCCTGAAGTTGCACCATGTCCTGTTGTATTTTAAGCCTTTTCCTGAGCCATCTCAGTTGTGGGCTGAATACTGTTGATCCTTGTCACGGCAAACATCTCATACCTCCTGTGGGGGGCATGGATAATCCTCCTTCACTTCATGTTCATTGCACCTAAGCCCTGGCCTCCACTACCTCTGGGGCCAAAAATCTTTGGCAGCATGTTAGGAAGATTTTGGGTGATCCAGGTTCTCCCCAGAAGATAGACTAGATGACCTGGGGAAGTCCTTTCCAGTGCTTTTCTGCAGGTTTCCTCAGTTCCCGTTTCCTCTACATGATGCTGCTGTTCCTTGGAGAAGCTCAGGTGCCTCCAGTGAAGGTTGAGAGCTAAGATCTGCTTGAAAACTGTCCTCCTGGTTCTGTAGCTCATAATTTCTGATCGGTGTGATGTGTTTGACGCCTACTGAGTAATTAAAAGAAATACTTTTACTTGCTTTGTAACATGCATTAAGCAATTTTATCTTGTAAGAGGAAGAGATAGTTATGTAAAAGAACGACACTATAACCAATTAGACACCAACTTGCAATCTTTCCTACCTCTTGCAACAAAAAAATCCTCATAAAACCGTCAATATTGCACTAAGAAGAAATCAATCCCCACAAGTAATACATGCCAGACACTCAGTTCACTAGGGACTTTGCAGTTTCTATTCACATTATCTACAAGGTGTTGGGCTGTTATGCAGAAATTAGGATAAAACAATTGGATGGAATGAAAGCTGATTGCAGCCAATTCAAGAAATTTAGAAGGAAATATCTCACAAGTTCTTCTGAGTAGGGTCACACAAAGAGTAGTTATTCAGTTGCTTTTATTCTTGTGAACATGATTCTGAATCAACACAGAGTTATGCATGTACTTGGCTTCGCAAACAGAATAAATTTCTGCTGCCTGTGCATTTAAAACACATTTGCCTTCAAGGGGACTTTGTCCGGAGCATAAAGTTAATTACATGTCACTGAAACTTCACAAAAATAGGTCTAACTAAGGGTGGCTGCAATAGCCAAGAGGAATTGAAATTGGAGAGATGGTATCTCTGAACGTGTTGAGCTGAAATCCTTCCTCCTGCAGCTCCTTCTTCTGGGTCAGCTCTTCTGTGCTTCTGGGGAAACTTTTGAGGGTTGTTAGAGGAGCAGAAGTATATATCTCACCTTCTGGTGTAGCTATCCAATACAGTAAAAGTTATCTTTCTCCTTCCAGTAAAGAGATGCCAGTAAAATACTTTGCTGGGAATTGATTCTGGGTCTGTGGTGGGAAGTAAGGCAGTAAGAAAGAAGGTCATTAAGTTTTTATGGGTCTGAAAAACCAGCAACACCTACTAAAGAACTGTTTAATGGACTGAACCAAGCACGTTCCCTCAGTCTCTGTGTGATCCGTACCGGTGTAGTTGGGAGCAATGACTGCAGAGGGACTCGGCAATCAAAAGATGTTGATACATTGATTTCATCCTCTGTATTGTCAGGAGGAGCCTTGCAGGTAGGCTGGCGGGCTAGACTCAGCTTTGGGGTTTATTTTTATTCCTTCCTATCCCTGCCAAAAGCTTGTGGACAGTTCCTGAGAGGCAGAAGGATTTGGTGCTATTTGGTTTAGTGGCAGCGTTAGGGAAAATGGAAAAAACAATTCCAGCAATTAATTTCCACAGAAATACCCATTTGGTTACAGCTGTTCTGACTGGATCATTTTTAGGTGAGAGGAGGCTGACGTGGAATGCTCTACAGGTCCTAACACAGAGGAGATGTGCCAGCGAGCTCTCCTTCATCCCTGAGAAAGAGCAACGATCCCATCTTTCTCTTTTCTTTGCCCTCACCCTGGCGCCTGGGTGCAGGCAGCAGTGCCTCCAGCCTGCCCAAACTGGGCAGGGCGCAGAGAGGGAGCAGGAAGGGACCTGGGATAAACGAGTCTGTGTGCCTCTTGGACAAATCAAATCAAGTAAATCTATAAGCGTGTGTTCCAGAACTGCCAATTGCCAGTGGTCTTTAAACTGTCATCGCTTTGCTATTTGCTGGGATAAAGCTGCTTTTTGTGTGGTTGATGTGATGAGCTTCAATTCCTGCAGCAAAAGCAGTGGACTGGCTGAACAACCGCTTTGGAAACACATTTTGCAAGTGTTGCTGTTCGTGGCTCCATTAGCCTCCCAGTAAAACTCTGCTGCAGAAAGTCTTTGGCCTTAATTTCTGTGCAGAACAAATTCTGGTTCAGTGTAGATGTAGGGGAAAAAAAAAAATCTCAAAGTTCAGATAGGATCCAAATCTGCCTTTTAAATAAATCCCGTTATCACGAACAGACAAGGCACAGTTTCCTTTAGATTGCAGTAATTAATAAATCACACCCTTTGAGTTTAATGCCAGGATTAACACCAAACACTGATCTCTCCTATAAAGCTCAGAAGCACAGAAATATTGACACTGCATTGTAATTAGCATGTATGAGCAGCAGAGGGTAGTGTATTACTCAGAAAAAGCTTCCATCAGGGTAGCAGAAGGTATTTTTGAAAATGTTTTTCGGAAAACCAGATCGATAGCAAGCATTTAAATTGAAAGCAGGCTTGGCCCCTCCCTGCTGCATTCCGTGTACGGCAGGGCTTGCTGCGTGCAAGCATTAGCTGCCGCATTGTTTAAAGATGATTTAATAGCAATATTTGGGTGCAGAAGAACGTTTGTCTGCAATTAAATGCTCAAAACTTCTGCGCTGCACCAAGGTGTGATGCTGTACTTGAAGTTTGATTTCCAGGTGTCAAGGCAAAGCATATGCTATCAGACCAAGGTTTTCCAGGGTCCTGCCTCTTCTGCATCTCAGCTGTGACCCCTTCATACCGGGGAGAGATCGGAATATGCCCCATCCTCCTCTTATAAATACTATGCTAATTACCTTGGAAGGGTGCCACAGCCCGCTCGGGGGGTCCCCAGCCTGGGTCCCCAAGGACCGGGCTGTAGGGCTTCACCCAAAAGCGCAGCTGCTGCTCAGTGTAAAAGTAGCTTTAAACAAATCAGTCTGGGGGCGGGGGCGGGTTCAGAAAACATGTCTGGCTGGATATAGTCTGGGTTAAATAGTGTGAGGACTGTCAGCATACCCTCCTCTTCCCTCCTTACCTCTCTGCTCTGGCACTGCAGAGCAAATCTGTACCTTCCCAAGCTGCTCTTGCATTATCAAGAGTGGTTGAAGAATTAAAGAGGTGTATAAGCCTCCTTTGTGCTGTTCTTTCACCTATATACTTTTCAAGGCTCAGGGTCAATAATAGCAGTCCCAGTGGAGAATATCTCACCTTGTCGTCTCAATGGCTCTGGAAAGGAGAGCTCTAAAGAGCTCATTTGGTGATTACAACATTTCTCTGCCTTTCTTATAACTCAAGAGAATGTAACTGGTAAATTTGGTAACTGGTGCTGAGGGAAGCTGTTAGGGAGCAGCTGTGCTGTTTGAGGTAATACATGTATATTTGCACATTAATATTTACAGATATTCTTAAATGTGAGAATTCTACTTTTACTCTTTTGCAAGGAAGTCCTTGTATTACACTAAATGAACTGTAATAATACAGGCAAGAGCACACAGGGCTTCTTAAGGATGCTGAGGAGACCCCTCATCACCTGCTTTCTCCCTTTGATTGGTGCATCACAGTAAATCTCACACTGGGAGATGTTCCTAAGGAGGACGGTCGTTCTTGCATCTGCTTTTGGATGAATGAGGTTAATGAACAAGCTGTTCTTGAGCTTTCTGGCTACTTTACTTTGCTTTCACCTTGTGCTGACCCATCACTGACTGTGTCCTGCTGAAGGTGCCTGTAGGTAATTACACCTCCATTTATCTGAACCATAAATTCCTGTACAAAGCGAGCAAGCTCCACCTGGTAGGCACCTAAAACCTAGCCCAGAGATGGGCAGAGGGGCAGCCGTGCTTCTCGGGGTTTGGTCTATGGTGATTTCAATTGGTTGGGTGCCCTGAGTTACGTTATTGTCATCAAGAGCTACCTATGCGTATCCAGCTGGGGAGCTGTGGGATAAATGTGCAAGTTACAGTTTTAGACAGAAGGAGGCCAAGATATTTGTGTCAGTTGAAATGTTTTCTTTTGGTCACTCTGGAAAAAAAAAAAAAATTAAATTTCAATCATTCTCTTGTTTTCTTAATTTTTAATAACCAGAAGTAACGTAGGTTTCTGAAGAAAATACTATTTCAAAGTGGAAAATTTGAATATTAATTTAGAAAATTTTAGAAAAAATATCTTGGGAGTTACCTCTATCCCTCTTACACAGACACACCTTGAATTTGGACAAACTGGCATTTGGCAAGAGTGTGTTGAACTAGGAAACCCTTGCCAATTTCTGCTGGTGGGTGACGATATCCTTGCAAGTCATCAAAAGGAAAATGAAGTCAAAAAAGGCAAGCAGCTCCAAGGCAGCCATGTGGGATGGGGCGTACAAGGACTGGAACCCTTTCTGGGCAATCGGGCTGTGCTTGGATGGATTGTGTTCACTTAAAACCGTGGTCCTTTCTGCTGCTGACTTTCCCTCTGACACACTAAATTCAAAGCAACCTGATCTTTTTGACTCAATGAAGTGGATATGTTGCTCCTGTTTCCTAATGAACTTCCTGAACCCCCGCCAAGATGCTCGTAATAAGAAATGTTATGAAATCCATTTCCTAAATGGTCTGGGGTTTAATTTGGTCCTTATGGCCCTGGATAAGTTAAAGACTTTTGATCTGCTTAATCGCAGTTATTTGTTTTATGGTCTGAGGCCTTTGGGTCCTGCGGCAGTCTTTCATCCATTCCTTATGCTAAAACACTGCTTTCTGTCCTTAATCGTCATCTTGGTGATAAAGGTGATTTATAACTTTGCTTTTTCTTGTTCAGAGTGGGATATGACAGCTACAATCTCTCAGGTATACTGCACCCTCCATCGAGCAAACCATTAATTCTAGCACAGCAAAGGTGTCTACCTAACTGGTTTGGAGGTCCTGAGACGCGTGTATCTTCCCCTTAGATAAATGAAGTCAATTAAATCTCCCATTAAGATCTTCTAGCTTCCACAGATGGTCTTTCTTTTTCTCATATGATAATCATATTAAAATTGCATGCAGAGCCATTTGTACATTTTAACGTTAGCGTTCACTGCTCCAAATCAGCTGGGGGAAGAGGGAATTGTCACAGTTTTCATCAGCCTCTTTTGCTGTCATTGTAATCCTTCCACAGGGAGCCACTGCAGCTAAAACGTGTTTGCACGAGCAGGTGAAAAAAATAAAATGGCTAATCCAGGACTTTCCTGGGAGTCCATTGTAAAATGGAAGCACGTTTTCTGAGAAATTATTTCTGAAGAAATGAACAGGGCCAGGGGATGCCGTGCCCAGCTGGCTCTTCTCTGATTCTGTTGAGCCAATACTTTCAGCAATTGAGAAAAGCAGATTTGAGCCTCAGAGCTCTCTGCTGCACTGGGATCTGGGACCGGTCAGTGCTGAGTGCCCTCAATTTCCACTTGTAATGATGAAAGCAGTGACAGTATTGGAGAACACAGTAGCATAAGGTTGGAAGGGGTCTTGTGGGTCAAGTCACCTGTAATCAGCACCTCATACTCTGCTCAGAAGCTCTATCTCAAAGAGTTGGGTTTTCTCTCTTCTTTAAGCTCCAGTTGGGACTTGATTTAATGGAACTTGTTTCTAATTGCCAGCTTAAATATATTAATGGCCAATTTTACATCAATTTTCCTTTTTGACAGTGTTTTTCTTCAGCTTCAGAGTACTTTTCTCTGTCTCTCGGTACAAACCAAGAGGAATCAGATCCCCTCAGCGCTCTCTTTGCCAGGCAGGGCAAGCCTCGTTTCAGAAGAAGGGTTCTCCATCCACATCTCGTCCTCAGAACAGTTTTCTACCACTTTTTTTCAGCCTCACCCTCTTGTAGAAGGGTAGTCATAATTTCATTCTTTTGTACAATGGCTTTACTATACCTTTACCTCTGCCTGGCCATACATGGATGCCTATCTTAAGTTAGGAGAGAGGAATGCCATTCTTACTGAATAACCTACAGGTGGACCTTGGGGTAGGGTACAGCTCATCTAACTTCAGCTCTGTAACAGCTATGCCTCCAGTCTCAGGTTTCTTTCTAGTTAGTAAAGGGAGACGGGTATCTCCCAAGAACAACAGAAGATATCTTCTAAAGATACCTACATTCAGTGGAGTATGAACAAATGAAGTTCATAGTGGCAGTACCTGTCTATTTTATTGGCCATGAGGAACACGGGTGACCACCTTTGCCATGGTGTCTAGCCTTTAGATAGCCAAAGGTAGTGAGATGAAATTTTGGAGTGGATGTTAGACACAAGCTGCTGAGTACTTGGGCACAGCTCTTCCTGATGCCACCCCTCTTGATGGTACTGGCCACAGGATTTCATCCTTGTGCATGCAAAGCCATCTACGGGCTCCTGAACTTGGCTGTCTGGGAAGAGGTAGAACAAATTCAACTCTGACTCACACTCACAGTTCTCGGTGATTTCAGTAGAGTGGCATGAGAGACCAGAAGAACCTCCAAGACAGTCTGTGGTGCAGGTGGCCCCCATGGAGATTAGTGTGGTAACAGTGGGATACGTAAGAAAATATTCCATCTGTGGTACATCATATACATCTCGAACAACCAACATGTTTCTAATGGCTTTCTAGAAGAGGAATGCCCTGGATTTACAGCTCAAGGACATAATCTTCATCAAAACTTAATGAAGAATTATATTAATTCCCATTTATTTTACTTTACATTTGCAGACAATGAGCTTTACTGCTTTAATGAAATATTTCTTCTTATAGACCTGTCAAGTCTGCTACAAAAAGAACACGGATTATTTTTTTCTGTGCGTGGCAAGGGGATTTTATTATTTTTTGTGATCACCTACTTATAGTTATGTCACAGTTTTCAAAGCAACTAACCCAGAGGCTATTCCATTTACATCGGCCCACTTGCAGCAAAAAGGGCCACACAATAAGAATACATTATTATCAACCTCAGCTTCTCTTTTTGGTGGTGGGGAGGGAGGTACTCAATGCTCAATAACTGTTGTTTGTGAACTACCAGTCTAAGTATGGGACTAGAAACAAGGAAACTCGGATCTTGTGGTACTCCATTGTAGCCTTGGGCAAATGGTTTCACAGCTCTGAGTCACTTTCCTCATTTGTGAATGGAGAGTGTCATGGAAATGCAGTAATGTGCAAGCAGATGTTTGGCTTTAAAATTTATATGCATAAAACTGAGGAATATAGACAATACTTAAGCCACTTCTGAAGCAGTTCCCACTAAAAAAATGTGCAATAGAGATTTGGTGAAATCTAATACCAAATAACAAGACATGACTGTGCAGCAGTTTGGGACAGAGAATGAGGAGGGGTTCAGAGCTTGGTACCTACTTTCTGTGTATAGTGAACTGGGAAAATGGTGCACTTGGAAATGATATTCATAAGCTGACAGGTAACGGGAAATGTCCGAGTTCGGTCTGAGCCCATGTGTATCTCCTTGACTTTGGTGTCTACCTGCAGTTGTTGGTTAGCTGCCTCTTTGAAGGAGGATTTACTGGACAAAATCATACCTTCCATCTAGGGTGGTTTTTTTTTTTTTTTTTTTAAGCAGAGAAAACTGGCCATTTTTTTTTTTCTTTAAAAAGATAACAGGTGACAGTGATGTCTGCCTACTGCATGAGAGTCTAATAAGAGTATTTGGTCCAGAGCAGTATATTGGTTTGTGGTCATTTTCTCTACAGCCTCAAGGGTTTAAACTTGCATCGTTTTCCTTCCCGAGCTCCTGGAGCTGCCTGCTATTGAAGAGCACTGCTGTGTCACCATGTGGGCAAGCGTCCAACGCAGCGGGAGGGCAAATGACTTTCCACCCTAGTGCCTAAGCCCTGGGCTAAGTGAGCGGTGAGAGAGCTCTGGCTTGCTGTCCCTGCTCCAGCTTTGTCTTCTATCTAGCAGCAGTCTCCTACAGAGCATGCCAACAGCCCAGGAAGCTGAGCCCAATGTACACTTTCTGGGAGAGGGAGTTTGAACTGCCCTACCCCACGGTCCTGGTGTAAGCCAGGTCACCTGAGCCCTGGTGCACCAGAGGAGATGGGTTGGTCAGTTCCCAGGTTGGTCGGGTCTTTCCTCTTCTTATCCTGGAGCCTGGACCTGGTGCATGGCCGGCACGTGCAGTAGAAATTGCCATGAGACCTTCTGTTGGCTTCAGGTGCTCTTCAGATGGAGTCTGTTAAGAGAAACAGAGCTGACTGACAGAGTAAGCTGACCTGACTGACAGAGTAAGCTCTGGAAGATGTCTCAAGTCAATCCATGAACTGCAAGTTTAAAACCGCCCTTCACAGCTTCCCTGCAGAAGGGTGACTCTGATGCAGCCCACGGCTCTTTTTTGCCTTTCATCCACACAAGCTAAAAATCTCAGAAATGGCTTTTGATTTGAGACTTGGAGCTGAAGGATCGATACAAGTTAGGGCTAAATATTGCAGTACAATTGACTGGGCTCCTGGATGCTCGCAAAATGCTGCTACTGTGATGATAAATAATAATAATGACAGCCATCATCATTATGGCTTTTGGTGGAAAGATTTAATGGATAGAGTTGAAGAACTTAAATGTCAATAAACTTAATGCAGTTTCATGAATGCTGAAGTTCTGCCTTCCAAAGGAAAAGTGCCCAGTGTTAATTTGGCTATCAGCATTAAAACAAGCTTCTAAGGGGAGGATAGCCTTCCTCAGCTGTCAGAGTGCATCTCATGTGGTTTGCATGCCCAGCTTCTCAGCTGCTAACTTTACAGGGAGTCTGTCCAGGCAGTGTTGTATTTTTCTGATTTCCTTCTCTCCGCGCTGTGCCTTACTGCCGTGTGTATCCTGTTACACGCTGAGTATGCCAGGCTAATGCTGTAAATTATACCATTGTGTAATTGTTCTTAAAAGGCTCATCAAGCCGCATGTCCCTGCAAATGACACCAGAATGCCCGCTCAAGCGGCACATAAGTCAATGATGACTGTCAGGTCCAATCTAAAATCTCAGTGGATAGAAAAAAAAAGTTATTGGTACTTACAATCTTACCTCCAGACCTTATTGTTTCCGTGTCTTATTTCCAGAGCAAGTAGAGGACAATTACCAGTGCTTTTATGTGGCTATAAACTGAGAATTATTATCCACTGTTTATAGTGCTGCACCACTCAGCTTCATTATTCTTTTTCAATTGAAAATCAGAAAAAAAAAAACCAAAAAAAAAAGGAAAACTGTAACTTGGAAACATGAGCCATTAGGGTAGGATGGGTTCTCTGTCCTACTACTGCCATGTTTCCCTAGGTAAAGTCAACTCATAGAGGCAGGAGGAATCTCAAAATGGCCATGGAGTGGCTCCTTTATGGCTGGCATAAAGCTGGAAGTGCTGCTGGTTTTGCCTTACTTGAGGCTGTGCTGGTTAATAGAAAGCAGGGAGTGTATCAGGGCCAAAAGAGCGGGGAAAATATTGTATCTGCAGTGAAGAAAACGCAGTGTACCGGAGCACAGCTCACTGGGGTGTGAAGACGTTTGGAAATAGCTTTGCATTCAGATCCTCATGTGATATGAATTGGCTTTGCCCAGCCTATTTCCGTATACAAATGGTGTGAATACCTGTCCCAGAAAGTCCAGAGGAGAGAAATGGGAATGACCTGATGTCTTGGAAATGGAACCAAACCTTCTGAGCCTATAGGATGTCAGCTTTCTAGGTAGACACATTTTGCCTGGAAAGCACCTTTATGCTTAGCTAAGGTTAATACATCTGTAAATCACCATGGTTTAATCCAATGTGTTTGACTTCTCAGCTGGAGATGAGAACCAGGGTGGTCGTTATGATGCAGCTCACAGGTGGTAACTTGGTGGGGACAGAGCAGCAACACAGCTGCTTATTGGCCTGTGAGCAGGCAGCTGTGCATCTGCAGCTGGACACAGCTTTGCTACCTGAGGAAGTAACTCCCTCCCTCCTTCCCCTCCTCCTTACCTATTTCACTCCAAAATGAACCAGGAGAACAGAAGTCTCGTATTCAAAATGATTTAGCTACACTGAGAAGCTTGTTTTGGTGAGGAGTGAGAGTGTGTGCCAGGAGCACAGAGTGGGACATCCTCGTGATCTCCAAATTCGCCGTTCCCACCTTGGCTTCCTTCGCAAGATTCTTCCTTGTGGCTAAAACCTTGCAAACGCTGTCACTCCCACTCTCAAAAACCAGATCACCGCTGGGTTGTGGCAGTAGATTTCAAATATATCTGGCGTCAGGAGGTTTCCTCAAGGATTTTGTCCTTTTGGGAAAAGGAGAGTGGATAGCCTGAGCATGGAGAGACAGAATGGAAAATAAAAGTAGTCAGAATACTGCAATTTTGTAAAGATTGCCATCCGATGAAATTATGCAAAGGAAACTAGTGCTCTCTGTTGCCCATTAAAGGGGTAGGAAGGGGTGGTGGTGTGAGGTGGTACCATCCCCATGTTCCCAGGTGACTAGGAAGGGAGCTCCCAGGGCTTCCACCGGAGTTCCCTTAGATACCCCAGGTCCCTCCTGATTACAGAAAAAGCAACTTTATTGTCGTGCCCCAAACTGCAGTGATCAGGAACAGGGCTGCTTGCAGGGACCCCGAACAACCCTGATAGCAGGATTGCCTCCCCCTTTCCCCCACTTTGCCCCTTTTCACCCTCATTCCCTCCCAAGTAACCAACCCACACCTAATTACTTTTTTTTTGCATTGGTCACAATTTTGCTATGTCCATACCCAAACTTGCTATTTCTGATACCGTTATTTGCTATTTCTGATATGTGAGCAACCTCATCGTTACACATTATTGCTGAAATAGTTCCCCAGGTACTGCTGCTGGCCTTGTTGGGCCTGGCTCCCCAAAAGGTCCCTGGTGCTCCTGTCCAGTTACCTGTCTAATTTGGCCATGCCTCACAGCGCTATCTGTAACTTTATTGGTTTCTTGCATTGTTATTTAATGCATTCGGCGTTTTCTTGTGTCATACTCAGTAGTTTTCCCTGTCCCGTTCAGTTACCTAGACCTCAGCCAGAGCTTTGTCAGCTGCCTGCAGCCCCAGCACTCCCAGCAAGGACCCACTGGGCAAAGGCGCGGTAGGCATGGAGAAAGTATTTCATTGCTCCATTTATTTCAATACTGATTAATCTAGTCTCTTTAGGCTTTCTCTATTACAAAAGTTAACTCTTCTAGCCTATATTCTATTAAAACATAGTCTTTTGGGGTGGAAAAGCTTTTTTGATTCTTCAAGGAGAACATACGCAGAAGGTCTAGGCACATCTCTCTTAGTCCTTGTCACAGACATTGTTGCTTCTCCGTTCAGGATCAAATTTCTCTAACAGTCTTACTTCTGGAGACTATTTATGGCTTATTTCTCGGTGCTCACTCGGATCTCTCCCTGGAAAACACTTGTGACAGGAGCAGCTTATCTTAAATTCTTCTAAGAGAAGCTGTTCTTTAGGAAAGCATGTCTGCATTTGGAAGTATCCATCCAAGAGAGTTTGGTCAGATTACTTGCCGTTCATTGCTGTCTAGGACAATGCTTTGCAGCTCGGCCTTATTAATTCTCAAATGAGACTGAGCAATGCTTTAGAAGGATGCTTAGCTTCATCTACCAGTGCCTTGTTCTGCAGCAATGTCTGCTGTTTTAGATGTGAACAAGAGGAGGAAGAGCGCCTAGTAATTCTTCACTGACTGCTTACTTTGGCAGAGGTACAAATATTTAAAATGAGGAACTGTTGGGTCATTACTTGCATATCTTACTCAGCTCTTGTTTAGAGTTGAGAATTTTGCTGGAGAAAAGAGCGACGGGATATCTTGCAAAATTTCAATTATCCTTTTTTTCCCCTTATTCAGTACAAATGGCTCTCTGACCTTCCTAGGGGCTGCTTGCCTAAGTCAGGAACACCTGCATGTGGCAAATATTCAGGGATGAAGCTTTTTAGCAACAAAAAACAAAACAAAAACCAACCAAACAAACCCAAAAACCCACCAAAGCCAAAACCAGAACCAAAGCAACGAAAAAACCCAAAAGGTATTTTGCCTATTGAGTTCAAATAGAGCAGACCAGGAGGGAAAACTACAAGAATACAGTTCTTCCTATGTCAAAAATAAATAAGAAAAGAAGGGGAATTCCCCAAATCACAGTGATTAGGCATTAATTCTGTGAACTGAGATTACCCCATACATTGAGCTTCAGTGAAAGGATAGCACAGTAATGGATGGATACGTGCCAAATGGCAGCTCCCTGTAGGTAGGAGCCGTTACAGCTAGCCTATGGAAAGAAATAATGCTTGGCTATCCATAAGTGCACCTGGAAAGCATCCACCATCATTACTTATATCGTGCAGGCTCATTAACATTCAGCTCACAGAAGCTAATGGCTAAAAAAAAATCAATGTTGCTAGTTGAGGAAAATGGGAAAGAGAGAGGTTTTTTTTTCCTTCAGGCCATTTGGAAGAGAGCTGTTTCTACCTTGAAACATTGTCCAGAGGGGTGAATAAATAAATAGGGGGGAAAAAAGGCAAAGAGAGGAAAAGAAGTAAATTCCTATTGTAAGCTGTGAGCAGCAGGCTTTAAAATGCTGTTCTGATCTGTTTTACCACAGAGAAATGGCTCACAATGAAAAAAAGTGGAAGAAGCTTTCTCTAACCTTTCGGTTTGGCAAGAAATGAGTATTGTATTCTAGCTGGGCCAGTACTACTCACCTAAAGCACGTCCCAGATGGTAGCAGAGCTTTAACAGTCACAGCGATGTGATGTTTTTTCTAGCTAAGCTGATGTTTTTTTCTCTTTTCTTTTCCTTTTCTAAGCTACTTTGGCAACTGTTACCCAGCTTGTTTCACGTGTTCCTTGGAGTGGGGTAGCACTAGAAGATCCCTTCTGGATTTAGGGCCAACAGTTCCCAGAGCTGAAGAATACGTACAACAAAGAAAGGGAGAAAAGTGACCTCCAGTTTCCATCAGGTTTTAAAGCCAAAACCCTAAAAGATCCAGGATCTGTTTAAACTGGGATTTGCTTGTGGGAAAGCCGCTTACTGGGGATTGACCTGCCTCTGGCACAGATTACAGGGACGCCATGAAGGCATGAAGTAGCAAGGGGTTTGGACAGTGCTGTGCAGCCCTGGTGAAGTGGTGGTGCATCAGTCTGCAATAACGTCTTCTAACATTTAACTTAACATCTTGGTGGAAAAGCTTTCTTGACAGCAAGCTGCGTCCTTCTCAACGATGGGGAGAGATCAGCACCTCTGTAGAACAATCTATTGCATCTGTTTTATTATGATGTGGATTGTCCTCTAGATTACATGCCCAGTTAACATGTCTAACTTTTAGCTGGTTAAAAATTGGTGAGATTTTTCTGGGCCTATGTCACTTGCACCTCTTAAAAAGCCCAAAAGAGATAAAAAATGCAAGTTATTTTTGTTTATTCAGGGAGTAGGGATTCTCATAACTCATTAGCAGGACATAGTGTCTTAGAGAAACAAGTTATATTATGGCTCACTTGAGACCTTCAAGCTTTTGTGCGACTTATTTTTTAAAAGTCCGAAACTTCTCTAAGAGTAACTTTTCTGATACATTTTTCATGAAGTAGAGCCAAAAAGAAGGAAATGATCTTGTAGCCATAATCATGAAGGTCAGGAAAAGAAATGAAAGCAAGGTGTGCAAGATTTATACTCACTTGTTCCTCTGAGTGTCTTCCAAGTAATTTGGGAGGAATTTGGTTTCAGGTATTATAAATGTGCTGTGATGAATAACGTTGCAATTTAAACATTATTAGTGTGACCTGGAAGTGGGTTCAGAGATCACATGCAGGCTGCTGAATGGTAGAAATGGAGCTAGTTAAAATTCTGATGTGTTTTCTGCATGAGTCAACGCAAGATTGAGATGGTAGGTGTTTGAATATCTGCACACCTTTTATTTTATAGATAACGTAATTATATTCTCACTTCAGCTCACCTATAAAAAGAACTCAAATTTGCTCTAAAAAGGTCTTTACCCCTTTTCTGCTGATCATTGCTTAGTAAAGTATTTCACACAAGAGGTTTGTTATCTTTAATAGCATGAAAATTACTTAAAGCAATTACCTGCATCATTTTAAACTCTATAGAGGTTATTAAAATATTCTCATGGCAACTATAAAGAAATATGAAAATAAGTAAAGACTAAATTTTATTTTGTCTCAAAAAGTCATTTGCCTTAAAGCATGTTTGGTCTTTAATTTCTAAATAGGCAGCTTTACTTCCTGAACTGAATACCCTCCTCTGTGTTTGACCTTCCACATTTCAACGTTAAAGGTGGGTCTGTTCTTAAAATAACCATTTCAACTTCAGGACAAACAAACAAACAAAAAAATGTATTGAAAAAAAATCCTGCATGGCCACCTGAAAATGACATCCTTGGACAGAAATGAACTTGAGCTTTGAAAAATCTACCATGAAGTCTTTTCTTACTTCAGTATGAAGTATCATAAGTTAACTACTTAAAAGAAGACTCGATGTCATATCCTGCATGCACCTTTGATTATTTTTATTTGTCTTTAGGCAGAAATTTCTTACAGCACCCAGTGACATACGTCAGGTGAGGAAGAGCTTTCCACTACTGAGGTTTATTAACTGTTGGTCTTGGCTGCCACCAGAAAGGGGGGAATTATGCAGGAATTTGTGGAATTATCAGAAAATCTTGTTACTTAAAGCCCTAGAAAATGATGCAGTCTAGTAAGACAGTCTCATTGCTACCCATGATGCATCCACTATACTGGTGCTCTTATGATTTCCATCTCCCACATCAACATACTACAGCAATGTGGAGCTGAAGGCGTGGCTTTTTATATAATAATGATGTTGAAAGAAATTAGCATAGTTCTAATTAAGGGATGAAAGGAGCAATTAATTTAGAGAGTTTTGACTTCTATGCCAGAGACCTCAGCAGACCTCCTGGAGCAGGGCAGGAACGTGTTCAAAGCACAATGCTACAGCATGACAATAGCATCAGTGAACATGAAAGCAAAATTAATTGAAATAATGGAAAAGCTAGAGCAATTTTGTTACCATTTCATTTATTTTTGCATGTACTGTTGAGATAGCACTTTTTGTAATATCTGCTGCAATTAATAATCTCCTCTTGCTGCACAGTTGTTATTAAACCAAGCGGTTTCTTATACTATTTTTCCTCCGTTGAAGAGCCCAATACTAGAAAACTTGGAGGCAACATTTCTCCTAACTTCATGCTAAGCCTAAGGTTAGGTGGCAGTTTGGTCATGACGTGGTGTTTTTCCCCTGTTAAGCTGTGACTTGAAATCAATTACAATCACAGCGGAAGAACTAAAAGTTGCTGATTCAAGCAGCCTTTTTCTGCAATTTTGCACTTAATGCTTCCTTCCCTCCCACATCCACAGACAAAAGCTGGAATCAGAGATAAAAACTTCCTCAAGTTGTTAAGCTTCTGGCTTCTGCGAAGCCGAGAGTTCAGAGACCATGTCAAAATCATTACCGGCAGTTGAATGAGAAGCATTTTTTTTGTTCACAGTCATACAGGCAAGTCCTTTTTCTATCATTTTCATACGGTTTCATAGAGTTTGAGGCCAGAAGGGGTGATTAGATCATCTAATCTGACTTGCTGTGAGTTGCAAGTCGTTGCATCCTACTTAGATTCTCCCAGGTGACTTTGAACTCAAGCATTCCTCTCCTCAGACAGCCAAATTGTTGGGAAATAGAAGCAGGAGAAATGGAAATAAAATTAATATCTGAGACTCCTGCAATAGCAAGAAATCAACTCATAATGCTGGGTATGACCAGGTAAGCATCTGATTCTCTGTCCTAGTGCTCCAGAGAAAGCCAAAATCCAAATGAACAGGCAAATCCAACAGCTCTGAAAGTCCAGGATGGTAAAACCGAAGGGAGAGTTTTCTCCCGGGCATCCATCTGCTAAAGCTCATCAGTGAGCCCTGATCCCCCAGTTCTGCTGGCCGTGTCGGTCAGTATCAGAAAGCAAGAAAGCCTGAGTATACTTAAGTTAGCATAGGGTCAGACTGGCCAAAGCTAGCTTGAAGCCTGCCTTCTCCAAAGATATCCTTTATAAACACGGTGACACCACCTTGCCCTGTTAATCTCGCTGTAAGGGAACAACAACCCTGTTTCTAAGCTGAACTAATCTAATGTGGTCTTGTTACCAGCTCCAATTTTCATGTCACCTCTCCAAGCTAAAATCAGTGGATTAAGGGTGAGTTTGTCGGGTACCCCAAAATTATACATGTTTTAGGGTACCCCACGTGCCCTGCAGCAACAGTTCCAGTAGAGCCAAGGTCTCCTGCAGGTCCAGTATCTGCCAGCTCTGAGCTCTCTGAGATACCCTAGAGCATCTCAGATACCAGTGTTTGAGGTAATTCATCCTGCTCTAGACTTCATACTCTAAGACCCATATTATAGATGTATCATGTGTAAATGACGGGAGTTTTCCAGTTTTTATAATAAATAACACGCGTGGTATTTGATATTCTTTGATATAACACATTAATCAGATACGTAAGTGCAGGTCTAAAGGATTAAAAGAATTAAATTAGGAGACTAATTAGTCTCTATCCCAGAATTCAGACAAAACTCGCACATGAACTTGCGGGTCTAGTGTAAGCCTAACAAAGGTAATGCTAGACACTTGTCAAATAAAAAAAGTTATACATTAAAAAGGCTGAAAATGGCGTTGAGCATATATAGACTTTCTAGCATGGCTGTAATAGTAAGGAAGACATCAATTTTTTCAGAGGAGTAGAATAATTTAAAATGTGGAGATAAATGGAACAAAATGAAAACAGGGATTTATTACATAGAATTCATTGCTCTATAACTTATCTTCTTCGATAGATTTTCTTTTTTAGACAATGATAACATTTTCAATGTGTCTAGACTTCAGTGAACATTTGTAACTACCGCGTGGGGAAGTTGGGGATTAGTACAGAAATCATACAGGAGATAAGAAACTGCATAGCAGAGAAATAACAGTGTTTGGTTGAAAACTGAGCTATCAAGTAGGAGGGATGTTACTACCGGAGCTCTACAAAGACACGTCTTTAGATCAAGGGTTTTTAACTTTCAATTGCCGTCCCTAGCATAAAAAGTGAAATGATGGGGGTGAAACTTGCTGATGACATTGAGCAAGGAGGAGGACAAAGTAACATGAGGGAGGACCCGGGTGACAGCAAAGAGTGGAGCAACAGCAGTTGAATGAAATTCAGTGCTACAAAATGCAATATCATTCACTCAGGAATGCGTAACAAGAATTCCTGGTGTAGGCTTGGAAACCACCAACAGAGAAGGAGGAAGACCCGGTTGTATTTGTTGATCTTAGGATGGTTATGGGCCTTCAAGATAATAGTGAGAAAAGAAAATGGGATATGAGGGTATCTCACAGAAGGTATTTCCAGCAGAAACTGGGAATTATATGGTGCTGTAAGATCTCATGCAGAATAACATATCCTATTCACACATATTCAAGAAGGATGAACTTAAATTGAAATAGATGATGGAGAATATACCTTAGTAAAAAAAAAAAAGGTAATAGCTTTTCTTATTTAACCTAGAAAACTGTAATTTAGGGGGGAATGAGACTATATTGACATAGTGATATAAAAGAGACTTTGTAATTACGTCAGGAGCTTTAACAGAAGATCTTTAAGATAAACACCTATCCTGACCGAAGTGCAAATAACTTTAAAAGGACCATGGCTACGTTTCACCTGGATGTTTGAAGGAAGTTAACCTGCAGAGGGTTGTGGTTCTGGAATGACTTTTCAATAGAGACAATAGGAGTAAAACCAGAGTTTAATATGGAGCCTAATGCATTTGGGGTTGTAGTTCTAGTGTGCAATTGCCTAAAATGCATGGGGAAGGGACAGGTTGACTGAAGAAATTTCTTTCCATTTTATGTCTTACATTCAAATGTATAATTTTTTGTCTCTGATCAAACTAACCTGTTGTTTGTTTGTTTGGCTTTTTTTTTTTTAAATATATTTTTATTCCACAACACATTTAGGCCAGAATTGATTTTGTCTTTTCTGTGATTCTATTCCTGGAGTTAATGACAATTGATGTTCTTTCATTTGGGTTTCAAAGGCATGAACCACATGATCAATTTATGCCTTGCCACAACTCACCTCAGGATACGATATATACCTGGCACCTAGTTCCTGGGTAACAGATCTTTAGGACAGCTTAATGACTGATGCAGCTGTGCAAGTGGTGATGATGAAAAGAAAATCCATATTTCAGCTTTCGCTCAAAATAGGAGACATTCAATCAGTAATTCCGAGGGAGGACAAAGGCAGAAATGTGAAAGATTTTGCCTTCTGCTCGTTTTTATAGCTGTCAATAGAAATAGTTTATGTTGGCTCCTAGATTTACTCAAAGACAGGGGGCAGATAGCTTGTTTGTCATTAAAAGGGCATTTTAGCGCAAGCTTGATGAAGTCTGAGATGTTATCGTTTGGAAACACTACAAAATGTCACTGACCTTTCTTTACAAAAGTTTGATGATCAGAGATAAAATGAAGATGAGAACGGCATACATGTCAGATCTGTGGCAAGGAAAACTGGGAAAGTCAGAGGAACAACTTGGAGGTTAATGGCCCAAATTCACCAAGCTTTATGCACGTGTCTGACTTCAAGCATGTCAATGAGACACACGGACGTACATAAAACGAATCACCTGCCTAAGTTGGCCCCATTTTTAATCTCTGTCTGGGATGAGACCCAAAAAGGATAAATACAGTAATTGCCTAGAAAGAAAAATAAAATTTACAAAATTTGCTGTTATTCTCTGACATTATGAAGTATCAGCAGAGAGTTCAGGTCTACACAGAGCTCAGACCACGGGCTCCTCCGACTCACTCAGCTTGTGTTCACAAGGCGATGGTCATGCTGAACCAAGAAAGGCAGAGAAGTGGATTATTTTAATGACTGTTTGCAAACCCATAATTTATTAAATTCTGGAATAGAAATCCTGCTAGATTTGTAGGAAGGAGGACAGGGAAAAACATTAGAAGTCCACCTGAGACGCAATCTGCCTCAGTATGCAAGTAGGCAACAGGGCAAGTAGGCAACAACCCATTAGATGTGAAATTCCAGTTAAATGGTCAAATGAGGGTTTGCTTTGGCCTTGTGCAGCTAGGTTTTGCTCTGGCCATGCTTGGTTCCACGTTGCAGTATAGAAGAGAGCTGGGAGATGCAACTGGGAGAAAATCCCCTATGAAAGTGCTTTGAGCAATGGGGTATAAGGAGAGGACGATGAGAAGGGAGATATCCAAGACAAAGAGCGCTGATTGAGAGTGGTGGTAAAAAAATATTAATCTATTAATTAAAAAAATATTAATCTATAACTTAGTTTGAAATAGGGAGAGGTTTCATCTGTCTTTTGGGCAACAAAGTTCAGGGCAGCAGTGTTCTGGTGCAGATCAGAAACAAAATGGTGCTTCAGGTAGAAAATGGTGCGAACTTGGGCAGGTGCCGGAGTAAAGATGGAATAAATTGGCTTTTACCTGCTTCCCTGGGCATGTTGCTCTGAGAAGACCTGCCACCGTACCTGGTCTCACGGCGCCATTGGTGGTCCCATAGCGACCACGGGGGAGCAGGATAAAGCGAATGAACGTGCCACTTGCGGCAGCGAGCCCATCGCAGGTGGACCTGCGTGGAGCCATGGGTGGCCAAAAAGCTGATGTTTCCCTGCTCTCCAGTGTACAGCACTCACCCACTGCACCCCGCGGGCAGGTAATTGGACACTGATGCCTTTTCTTTGAACTGGAGCACTGGAGGATTTTGTTAGATGTTTTATCTTTTATGTATCATTCACATAATTTTGGCAATTCTCCCAACATAGCAGTGATGCTTTTTGAACCTATTTCTGATCTTTGTTTTTTGTTTGTGGGGTTTTTTTTTTTTTAAGAGAGCATACTCTCTGCTGGAACTGGCTTAGGAACAGCTCTTCCTTTAAGCTACTTAGAGATGAATTTTAAGGGGCAGAAAGGGAAGGAGGAAGGAGTTACGCCTGACTTCATGAGACAAAGTAAAGGGCAGTATTGTAATTTTCTTGTTTCTAGCATAGCAGCAGCCTATTTGGGCCAGTGATCTGTGCCTGGGAGGGAGACTATTTCTTTGACAAAGAGACGTGGTAGGTGGGAAGGAAAAGGCATATATTTGTGAAAAACAAAGCTCATTCTGCAAAGAGGAAAGGAAAGAAAGCAGGCAAACTCTTGTTTTTTGCAGGCAAAGGAGCCAAAAAGATAAACTTTTTAGTAAACCCTTGCACTAGGAGGTACACAGACTGCTTCATCCTCCCAGGAGAAATATCTCCACAGGACAAGCCCATGGCTGCTCTCAGCCAGTGCAGCAGAGGTTTTATGGCTCTGAAAGCTTGCAGGGTAGCTCAGTCCCACAGATGATTTAGACTGCTGGGTGCTGAGGTACTTTCATTTCAGGAATCACTATGAAATGAGGCTTTATATTGCAGCATTGACATACTCAGGAAAAATCTATTAAGGCAGAGCTAATTCAGCTGCAGGATGGGGTCAGCAAGCAGCACAGCGAGGAGAGCGGGAGACTCTAATTTACACAAAGTATCTACCACGAGCAAACACACCAGGGGTGACATTTAAATGGTCTCTTCGCTTTAGCTGTGTTACCAAAACCAGCAGCATAAAAAAAGTAATTTGTGGACGATACTAAACTAGGCAGAGAGTCTGGTGTGACAAATGACGGAGCGGACACCCAGGGGACCTGGATTAATTTGAAGACAGGGCTAAAAGAAACCCCATGAAGATTGGCAAGGGGAAGCCCAAAGCTCTGTTTTTGGGGTGGAGAAACCAGCTGAGAGCTGACTGCCCGAAAAGCAGCCCCCACTGGAGAGGACCTGGGGGTAACAGGGGATGCCAGGTAAAATACCATCCAGAAATGTACTCTTGCTGTGATGAGTCACGACC